>NC_136069.1:150679901-150847401 GCF_964261635.1 Lissotriton helveticus
GCGGGGCGAGGGAGGGAGTGCGGGGCGAGGGAGGGAGTGCGGGGCGAGGGAGGGAGTGCGGGGCGAGGGAGGGAGTGCGGGGCGAGGGATGGAGTGCGGGGCGAGGGATGGAGTGCGGGGCGAGGGATGGAGTGCGGGCGAGGGATGGAGTGCGGGGCGAGGGATGGATGGATGGATGGATGGAGTGGGGGGGATGGATGGATGGAGTGGGGGGGATGGAGGGATGGAGTGGGGGGATGGATGGATGGATGGAGTGGGGGGATGGATGGAGTGGGGGGATGGATGGATGGATGGAGTGGGGGGATGGATGGATGGATGGAGTGGGGGGATGGATGGAGTGGGGGGATGGATGGATGGATGCATGGATGGAGTGGGGGGATGGATGGAGTGGGGGATGGATGGATGGATGGTGGGGGGGTGGATGGAGTGGGGGGGTGGATGGAGTGGGGGGGATGGATGGATGGAGTGGGGGGATGGATGGATGGAGTGGGGGGGTGGATGGATGGAGTGGGGGGGTGGATGGATGGAGTGGGGGGGTGGGTGGGGGGGGGATGGATGGATGGATGGAGTGGGGGGATGGATGGATGGATGGAGTGGGGGATGGATGGATGGAGTGGGGGGATGGATGGATGGATGGAGTGGGGGATGGATGGATGGATGGAGTGGGGGGATGGATGGATGGATGGAGTGGGGGGATGGATGGAGTGGGGGGATGGATGGAGTGGGGGGATGGATGGAGTGGGGGGATGGATGGAGTGGGGGGATGGATGGAGTGGGGGGGATGGATGGAGTGGGGGGATGGATGGAGTGGGGGGGATGGATGGATGGAGTGGGGGGATGGATGGATGGAGTGGGGGGATGGATGGATGGATGGAGTGGGGGGATGGATGGATGGATGGAGTGGGGGGATGGATGGATGGATGGAGTGGGGGGATGGATGGATGGATGGAGTGGGGGGATGGATGGATGGATGGAGTGGGGGATGGATGGATGGATGGAGTGGGGGGATGGATGGATGGATGGATGGAGTGGGGGGATGGATGGATGGATGGATGGATGGAGTGGGGGGATGGATGGATGGAGTGGGGGATGGATGGATGGAGTGGGGGGATGGATGGATGGATGGAGTGGGGGGATGGATGGATGGATGGAGTGTGGGGGATGGATGGATGGATGGAGTGGGGGATGGATGGATGGATGGAGTGGGGGGATGGATGGATGGAGTGGGGGGATGGATGGATGGATGGAGTGGGGGGATGGATGGATGGATGGAGTGGGGGGATGGGGGGATGGATGGAGTGGGGGGATGGATGGATGGATGCATGGATGGAGTGGGGATGGATGGATGGAGTGGGGGGGTGGCTGGAGTGGGGGGATGGATGGAGTGGGGGGGATGGATGGATGGAGTGGGGGGGATGGATGGAGTGGGGGGGATGGATGGAGTGGGGGGATGGATGGAGTGGGGGATGGATGGATGGATGGAGTGGGGGGATGGATGGATGGATGGAGTGGGGGGATGGATGGATGGATGGAGTGGGGGGATGGATGGAGTGGGGGGATGGATGGATGGATGGAGTGGGGGGATGGATGGATGGATGGAGAGGGGGGATGGATGGATGGATGGAGTGGGGGGATGGATGGATGGAGTGGGGGATGGATGGATGGAGTGGGGGATGGATGGATGGAGTGGGGGGCGAGGGATGGAGTGAGAGTGGATGGATGTATGGAGGGGGGGCGGGGAGGGAGTGGGGGGCGAGGGAGGGAGTGGGGGGCGAGGGAGGGAGGGGGGGCGAGGGAGGGAGTGGGGGGCGAGGGAGGGAGTGGGGGGCGAGGGAGGGAGTGGGGGGCGAGGGAGGGAGTGCGGGGCGAGGGAGGGAGTGCGGGGCGAGGGAGGGAGTGCGGGGCGAGGGAGGGAGTGCGGGGCGAGGAGGGAGTGCGGGGCGAGGGAGGGAGTGCGGGGCGAGGGAGGGAGTGCGGGGCGAGGGAGGGAGTGCGGGGCGAGGGAGGGAGTGCGGGGCGAGGGAGGGAGTGCGGGGCGAGGGAGGGAGTGCGGGGCGAGGGAGGGAGTGCGGGGCGAGGGAGGGAGTGCGGGGCGAGGGAGGGAGTGCGGGGCGAGGGAGGGAGTGCGGGGCGAGGGAGGGAGTGCGGGGCGAGGGAGGGAGTGCGGGGCGAGGGAGGGAGTGCGGGGCGAGGGAGGGAGTGCGGGGCGAGGGAGGGAGTGCGGGGCGAGGGAGGGAGTGCGGGGCGAGGGAGGGAGTGCGGGGCGAGGGAGGGAGTGCGGGGCGAGGGAGGGAGTGCGGGGCGAGGGAGGGAGTGCGGGGCGAGGGAGGGAGTGCGGGGCGAGGGATGGAGTGCGGGGCGAGGGATGGAGTGCGGGGCGAGGGATGGAGTGCGGGGCGAGGGATGGAGTGCGGGGCGAGGGATGGAGTGCGGGGCGAGGGATGGAGTGCGGGGCGAGGGATGGAGTGCGGGGCGAGGGATGGAGTGCGGGGCGAGGGATGGAGTGCGGGGCGAGGGATGGAGTGCGGGGCGAGGGATGGATGGATGGAGTGGGGGGGTGGATGGAGTGGGGGGATGGATGGAGTGGGGGGATGGATGGATGGAGTGGGGGGGATGGATGGAGTGGGGGGGATGGATGGAGTGGGGGGGATGGATGGATGGAGTGGGGGGGTGGATGGATGGAGTGGGGGGGTGGATGGAGTGGGGGGATGGATGGAGTGGGGGGGATGGATGGATGGAGTGGGGGGGATGGATGGATGGAGTGGGGGGATGGATGGATGGAGTGGGGGGATGGATGGAGTGGGGGGGATGGATGGAGTGGGGGGGATGGATGGAGTGGGGGGATGGATGGATGGATGGATGGAGTGGGGGGATGGATGGAGTGGGGGGATGGATGGATGGATGCATGGATGGATGGATGGAGTGGGGGGATGGATGGATGGATGGAGTGGGGGGATGGATGGATGGATGGAGTGGGGGGATGGATGGATGGATGGAGTGGGGGGATGGATGGATGGATGGAGTGGGGGGATGGATGGAGTGGGGGGATGGATGGAGTGGGGGGATGGATGGATGCATGGATGGAGTGGGGGATGGATGGAGTGGGGGGATGGATGATGGAGTGGGGGGGTGGATGGAGTGGGGGGATGGATGGAGTGGGGGGGATGGATGGAGTGGGGGGGATGGATGGAGTGGGGGGGATGGATGGAGTGGGGGGGATGGATGGATGGAGTGGGGGGATGGATGGATGGAGTGGGGGGGTGGATGGATGGAGTGGGGGGGATGGATGGATGGAGTGGGGGGGATGGATGGATGGAGTGGGGGGGATGGATGGATGGAGTGGGGGGATGGATGGATGGATGGAGTGGGGGGATGGATGGAGTGGGGGGATGGATGGATGGATGGAGTGGGGGGATGGATGGATGGATGGAGTGGGGGGATGGATGGATGGATGGAGTGGGGGGGTGGATGGATGGAGTGGGGGGATGGATGGAGTGGGGGGATGGATGGATGGAGTGGGGGGATGGATGGATGGAGTGGGGGGATGGATGGATGGATGGAGTGGGGGGATGGATGGATGGATGCATGGATGGAGTGGGGGATGGATGGAGTGGGGGGATGGATGGATGGAGTGGGGGGTGGATGGAGTGGGGGGATGGATGGAGTGGGGGGATGGATGGATGGAGTGGGGGGATGGATGGATGGAGTGGGGGGGATGGATGGATGGAGTGGGGGGGATGGATGGATGGAGTGGGGGGATGGATGGATGGATGGAGTGGGGGTATGGATGGATGGATGGAGTGGGGGTATGGATGCATGGATGGAGTGGGGGATGGATGGAGTGGGGGGATGGATGGAGTGGGGGATGGATGGATGGAGTGGGGGATGGATGGATGGAGTGGGGGATGGATGGATGGATGGAGTGGGGGATGGATGGATGGATGGAGTGGGGGATGGATGGAGTGGGGGGATGGATGGATGGAGTGGGGGATGGATGGATGGAGTGGGGGGATGGATGGAGTGGGGGGATGGATGGAGTGGGGGGGATGGATGGAGTGGGGGGATGGATGGATGGATGGATGGAGTGGGGGGATGGATGGATGGATGGAGTGGGGGGATGGATGGATGGATGGAGTGGGGGGATGGATGGATGGATGGAGTGGGGGGATGGATGGATGGATGGAGTGGGGGGATGGATGGATGGATGGAGTGGGGGGATGGATGGAGTGGGGGGATGGATGGAGTGGGGGGATGGATGGATGCATGGATGGAGTGGGGGATGGATGGAGTGGGGGGATGGATGATGGAGTGGGGGGGTGGATGGAGTGGGGGGATGGATGGAGTGGGGGGGATGGATGGAGTGGGGGGGATGGATGGAGTGGGGGGGATGGATGGATGGAGTGGGGGGATGGATGGATGGAGTGGGGGGGTGGATGGATGGAGTGGGGGGGATGGATGGATGGAGTGGGGGGGATGGATGGATGGAGTGGGGGGGATGGATGGATGGAGTGGGGGGATGGATGGATGGATGGAGTGGGGGGATGGATGGAGTGGGGGGATGGATGGATGGATGGAGTGGGGGGATGGATGGATGGATGGAGTGGGGGGATGGATGGATGGATGGAGTGGGGGGGTGGATGGATGGAGTGGGGGGATGGATGGAGTGGGGGGATGGATGGATGGAGTGGGGGGATGGATGGATGGAGTGGGGGGATGGATGGATGGATGGAGTGGGGGGATGGATGGATGGATGGAGTGGGGGGATGGATGGATGGATGCATGGATGGAGTGGGGGATGGATGGAGTGGGGGGATGGATGGATGGAGTGGGGGGTGGATGGAGTGGGGGGATGGATGGAGTGGGGGGATGGATGGATGGAGTGGGGGGATGGATGGATGGAGTGGGGGGGATGGATGGATGGAGTGGGGGGGATGGATGGATGGAGTGGGGGGATGGATGGATGGATGGAGTGGGGGTATGGATGGATGGATGGAGTGGGGGTATGGATGCATGGATGGAGTGGGGGATGGATGGAGTGGGGGGATGGATGGATGGAGTGGGGGATGGATGGATGGAGTGGGGGATGGATGGATGGAGTGGGGGATGGATGGATGGAGTGGGGGATGGATGGAGTGAGAGATGGATGGATGTATGGAGTGGGGGGATGGATGGAGTGGGGGGATGGATGGAGTGGGGGGATGGATGGAGTGGGGGGATGGATGGAGTGGGGGGCGAGGGATGGAGTGGGGGGCGAGGGATGGAGTGGGGGGCGAGGGATGGAGTGGGGGGCGAGGGATGGAGTGGGGGGCGAGGGATGGAGTGGGGGGCGAGGGATGGAGTGGGGGGCGAGGGATGGAGTGGGGGGCGAGGGATGGAGTGGGGGGCGAGGGATGGAGTGGGGGGCGAGGGATGGAGTGGGGGGCGAGGGATGGAGTGTGGGGCGAGGGATGGAGTGTGGGGCGAGGGATGGAGTGTGGGGCGAGGGATGGAGTGTGGGGCGAGGGATGGAGTGTGGGGCGAGGGATGGAGTGTGGGGCGAGGGATGGAGTGTGGGGCGAGGGATGGAGTGTGGGGCGAGGGATGGAGTGTGGGGCGAGGGATGGAGTGTGGGGCGAGGGATGGAGTGTGGGGCGAGGGATGGAGTGTGGGGCGAGGGATGGAGTGTGGGGCGAGGGAGGGAGTGTGGGGCGAGGGAGGGAGTGTGGGGCGAGGGAGGGAGTGTGGGGCGAGGGAGGGAGTGTGGGGCGAGGGAGGGAGTGTGGGGCGAGGGAGGGAGTGTGGGGCGAGGGAGGGAGTGTGGGGCGAGGGAGGGAGTGTGGGGCGAGGGAGGGAGTGTGGGGCGAGGGAGGGAGTGTGGGGCGAGGGAGGGAGTGTGGGGCGAGGGAGGGAGTGTGGGGCGAGGGAGGGAGTGTGGGGCGAGGGAGGGAGTGTGGGGCGAGGGAGGGAGTGTGGGGCGAGGGAGGGAGTGTGGGGCGAGGGAGGGAGTGTGGGGCGAGGGAGGGAGTGTGGGGCGAGGGAGGGAGTGTGGGGCGAGGGAGGGAGTGTGGGGCGAGGGAGGGAGTGTGGGGCGAGGGAGGGAGTGTGGGGCGAGGGAGGGAGTGTGGGGCGAGGGAGGGAGTGTGGGGCGAGGGAGGGAGTGTGGGGCGAGGGAGGGAGTGTGGGGCGAGGGAGGGAGTGTGGGGCGAGGGATGGAGTGTGGGGCGAGGGATGGAGTGTGGGGCGAGGGATGGAGTGTGGGGCGAGGGATGGAGTGTGGGGCGAGGGATGGAGTGTGGGGCGAGGGATGGAGTGTGGGGCGAGGGATGGAGTGTGGGGCGAGGGATGGAGTGTGGGGCGAGGGATGGAGTGTGGGGCGAGGGATGGAGTGTGGGGCGAGGGATGGAGTGTGGGGCGAGGGATGGAGTGTGGGGCGAGGGATGGAGTGTGGGGCGAGGGATGGAGTGTGGGGCGAGGGATGGAGTGTGGGGCGAGGGATGGAGTGTGGGGCGAGGGATGGAGTGTGGGGCGAGGGATGGAGTGTGGGGCGAGGGATGGAGTGTGGGGCGAGGGATGGAGTGTGGGGCGAGGGATGGAGTGTGGGGCGAGGGATGGAGTGTGGGGCGAGGGATGGAGGGTGGGGCGAGGGATGGAGGGTGGGGCGAGGGATGGATGGATGGAGTGGGGGGGTGGATGGATGGAGTGGGGGGGTGGATGGAGTGGGGGGTGGATGGAGTGGGGGGTGGATGGAGTGGGGGGATGGATGGAGTGGGGGGATGGATGGAGTGGGGGGGGTGGATGATGGAGTGGGGGGATGGATGGATGGATGGAGTGGGGGGATGGATGGAGTGGGGGGATGGATGGATGCATGGATGGAGTGGGGGATGGATGGAGTGGGGGGATGGATGGATGGAGTGGGGGGATGGATGGAGTGGGGGATGGATGGAGTGGGGGGATGGATGGAGTGGGGGGATGGATGGAGTGGGGGGATGGATGGATGGATGGAGTGGGGGATGGATGGATGGAGTGGGAGATGGATGGATGGATGGAGTGGGGGATGGATGGATGGAGTGGGAGATGGATGGATAGATGGAGTGGGGGGATGGATGGAGTGGGGGGATGGATGGAGTGGGGGGGATGGATGGAGTGGGGGGATGGATGGAGTGGGGGGATGGATGGAGTGGGGGGATGGATGGAGTGGGGGGATGGATGGAGTGGGGGGATGGATGGAGTGGGGGGATGGATGGAGTGGGGGGATGGATGGATGGAGTGGGGGAATGGATGGATGGAGTGGGGGAATGGATGGATGGATGGATGGAGAGGGGAGGATGGAGTGGGGAGGATGGATGGAGTGGGGGATGGATGGATGGATGGTGTGGGGGGGTTGGATGGAAACACTACAGAAAACAAACTCTTGTGAATTAGAAGGCCAAGATTACTATGGGCAGATTGAGATGCAGGGAGAGGCAGGGCTTTAAGTGGGAATAAAAATAGATGTACACACAAAAACAGGTTTTCAGTCACTAAGACAAAAGACATACACACAAAAAGACAGAAACACACACTTAGACAGAAAGCCAACACCAAGACAAAGTTGCACATATAGGCAAAAACACACACAGAAACAGACACACAGACAGAGATGCAGACACAGACATGCATACACAGAGACAGAAACACAAACAGAAACTGAGATGCACAAACAGATACACTCAGACACAAACACACAGACAGAGAGGCACATAAAACAGGCATATAGTAAATGCATGCACAAAGATGCACATACAGAGACAAAAACAAATATAAAGATAGGCTTGAACAAACAGAGTTGCACATAAAGAGACACATATACAGAGAAACACATACAGAGACAGACACGCAGAGATAAAAAAGTAAAGACAGAGTTGCACATATAGAACCGTGCTGCGCACACAAAGAGAGTGATACATATATATAGACAACAGATCCTTTAGTGTGTAACAATGTGCAACTAAAGGAATAGTTAAAATATGAGCTGGGCTCTGCAAAAGTAAACTTCTAGAGAAAAATGCAGCATTCATTTTATTGTATGGAAGCATAGCAGAAAGATGCAAGTAGGGTAATATTTGGTTAGGCTGTTAGAGTGAAAATTACCTTGCTACATAGAGGTAAAAAAAAGGGTAATAAGGAAAACCGCGGAACACTAAACTCTTTGCAAAGTGCACAAACTTGGAACTACTCAAAAGTTTCAGGCCCTAATCTCAAGCTCATATAAACCACAGTGTCCCATCTCTGAATGTAAGGAAGCTTAATGTTAAACACAATAACAAACACTGCTAGAGGTCCGATTGTCCCTGTCCTGAGTGTGTCAGTGATGTGAGCTCCTGCACTCGTGCCAAAGTTAAACCAGCACTAGCAGCAACACCAATGATAGAAACACCATCAGTACTCATTACTGCCCTAAGTACTTGCCCCTGGTTAAGGGGCAAATAACGTTCAGTCAGAGCAATTTCACGAGTTATGGACCCCCCCTCCCCACACACCACCACCCTTTTTAGGTTTTGCCTGGCGAAAAGATGCGCTCTGCGCATCTTTTTCGCGCAGGCGAAAACCTGATGAGAACTGTAGTGTGGCTTTGGGTCGGCCCTCGTCATTCATTGGCTGGCTCCATAAATGGAGCCTAGCCATTGGACGAGGGGCCTGTCCGTCAATGCCGGACCAGATTCGGGGGCGTTCCCGAGATTCTTTGGCTTTTGCCGACGTCACGCGACGTCAGCCGAAAGCCGGGAACTCCCCCGAATCTGGTCCGGCATCGACGGCAAATTCCTGTGAACAACGACACATTAGAACTACAGGAGCAGACGCTGTGACGTCACTCTGTAGTCCTGAGTCATCTCACGAGAGCAGGCATTTCAATGGGTAAAGCGCCTCTATTTTGGAAAATCTAACATTGATCCCTGGTCGCTCTACTAAGCGTGGGCATAGGCGACGGCACCCGCCCTCATTGCAGCCGCCGTCATTTCGGAAGTGGTTGGCCGGCCAATCCTGGCGCGGCCGGCCGGAAGTCCCGCCCCCGCCCGGAGACGCATGGAGCCCCGGAGGAGAAGTGCTGGATGGTGCGGGGCTCCCGTGTGCTGAGGGAGCCCCGGGGGAAGAGACGGCAGGAGCGGAGCTGTGTTCCTTCCCATTATGACATACCCCGGTGTCATTTAACAAAAGGCAGTAGCACAAGTCCTCCAGCCTCTTTAATTTAGCTAAGTGTGGCGGGAAACGGGCTCCAGCGAGCTGGCACGTGATGTGAAAGGACCAAGGAAATAAACCGAAATGAAGAACCGGGCCAGAGCTGTCGCACCGGCGTGAGCTAGGGGCCTGCAGCAAAGGAAGAGGGCGACGGTGAAGGCCTGACGGGGCTATAGACGGAACACTGCACAGAGAAAGGGAAACAGGTAACCCGCTGAGCAGCATGCAGTAACCTTGGTGAAATACACTATGAGGCACCCCGTGAGAGATGGGAGTAGGGCGTGGGTAAAAACATCCGCATCCTTGTTTTCAATAAAATCTTACATTTTCTGTGCACAAAGCTTTAGATGCCATTTTTGATAAATCGAGAAGTAGAATTGATGACCCTCGAGCCAGTTTCAACTCGTGTTCTTTGCATCTGATATCCCGTTATGACCTGAGTTGTGCCTGCCCTGGGCTTCCTTTCACGTGACCGAGTGTTCTTCTGCGGGCAACATTATTAATCAGTCCTTGAAGCAAGAACTCCTAACTAGCCCTGTATGGTGGCCACAGCTTTTGTGACCTTCAGCCGTCCCTAAAAAATCTGAGGCCCCCCCTCTGCATAACAAGTGACCATTCATTAGCTGGGACTGTATCAATGACAAGTTTCAGGGTACACGTCCATTAAATGTAAACCTGTTTTACGGTCAAAATATTTCGTGAACGTGTGGGATTCCGAATTGGGACCAACAAAAAAGGGACTACACATGTGGTGCCCTATATGTGTTTAACGTATTGTGGTCACGAGTTAAATTATGCTTAAGTGCAGGCATCAGAGATTTAACATAAGAAACCTTAACCTACCAGGTAGGTAAACTAAGAGCGATCAAAAACAAAACCAATGCAGGCCCTGTCGCTGACATAGACCCCTGCTGCTGCAAGCAGTGCCTGGCGGTGGGAGAGCCGAGGCCAGCTGAGCCAGGCCCTGGTTTGGCGAAAAGAGCTTTAGCAGGGGTGCAGCCATTCACATAGGTGGCAAGGTAATCGTGCAGCAAACGGCATGTAAAAATATGCTTGAGACTCAACGTTCGTAAAACGTTTATTTCTGGAAGATGAAGGAGCGTTTCACTTTAGTATATTAGACTGTATCCTTGCATTGAGTGACATCTATTACAAGTGATAGTTTCTAGCATGAACTTGGACATTAATGCTCCTCTCTACACCGCCCTGATAACACAATTACCAGGAAACAAGGCATTTGTCATGTGTACCTCACACGTGACCTACGTTGTTGTTATATGTGGAGCAACATTATAGTCCATTAAAACATATATGCAGTACTTGAAATGGGAAACCAGAGTACCTGCTTTATTTCTGAGAAGTGCCAGTACACTCCCTCTCAAAAAAAAAAGTGCTGGTACTTAAGGTAAAGTGAGGTCCAATAGAGGTCTACTAGTAGAGCATCAATTTGTAGTGTAGGTCTCCATGATAAGAGCCAGCGGAAAATAAGCCTGGAGAAGCGGTCTCAGCGTCACGGCATTTCCGAGTAGTTCGGTAATGCCGTGACGCTGAGACCGCTTCTCCAGGCTACTAGATAGACCTCTATTGGACCTCACTTTACCTTAAGTGACGCTTTTGCTCCTAATACATTGCCCTGACGAAGTTCAGTTTATGAACGAAACGCGTTGGCTGTTTGTTTCTATGAATTTAGATGTACTTAAATAAAGATAATACCTACGAAGGAACCATTACGCTACGTTTCTGAACTCTACAGTACCTTGGGAGTGCACTGCACCATTGTTTTCAGTCTGTCTCCCGCCTTGGCGGGTTGCATCCCTCAACGGCGGGTGCAGGAGTAGCTTGTGCACACCATTCTGATACCTAGACTACACTTTGGGGGATTACTTTGAGGATTGTGCGGCATTTGGAGTCCGCCGTTGGTTCTCTGTTGCTTCCGTACCGGCCATTACCGGCCCATTTAAAGCACTGCATACATGAGCTATTTACACAGCATACAACGAGAATTGGTGTATTTCAAGGTGCTTTCAAAGACCATAGAGTAAAAGCCGTCTCAGTGAAATAGTCATTGTCTAGAATTACATATTTTCGTCACATTGGGAACCCGAGGCTGTGTCAGTGTTACTTGATTTCACCTTATGTGTTTAGCCACCAAATGGTTATCCCTTGTGTTAAATAAGTAGACGCTGTGACATGTTAACTCCAAATTGAAACAAGCGCCTTCCCAGAAAAGCATTCAAAGTTATGGCAATGCAAGGTTCTTTAGACGTAGATTTCACCTGCCCCCTGTCTTGAGTGTGTGGGGGGGCTCGTAGTGTGTGGGCGGGGCTCTGTGTGGGTGTGTGTTGGGGGGGCTCTCTGTAGGTGTTTGTGGGTGTCATTTGCGAAAGATAAAGCTAGTGGCATTGCAAATGACAATGCCAATTATTTATGTTAAAAAAAAACAAATAAAAATAATGTCAAGAGCATTGCCAATAGCTCAAACTTTAACAAAGGCAAAACCATTGCATTGTAAATGCTTGTTAGCAGTATGTTATCAGTAGATGTGACTCTGCGGGGCACAGTAGGAGGACCACTCGCTTTGCGTTTGCCGATAGCGAATTACTGAGCACTCACCTAAAATAACCTGCTTAAAGAAGAACTCTGTGTGGAAATGAAAGATACCGAGTCTCAGCTGCTAAATAGGCAGCGGCTCCGTTTATAAAGTCTATGCACCCAACATGGGGGCCGGGGGAGGGAGATACGAGGTTGCTATTGAGAATCAGGCCATCACACACAGTTATGCCCAAGAGACCATGAGGGCGGCTACAAAACTGCTAGTACCAAAGGAAATTCGGACTACAACCCCTTCATGCACAGACAACGCACCATGAAGATACATGTAGCCTGCAACTCTCACAAAACCCATATGGTCCCGCTATTTGAGGTGGCCTCACCCTTTGTAAAATGTGCATAAGGACTGTGGAGAGAACGGAGTAAGCCGCTGAAGAGTAACAGTAATAACACCGGCATCTCAGTGCGTGTGCACTTACTAAGTAGACAACCAACTGGAAACTGAGGGGAAAATGAACGGGCGTGCCCGCTATTATTCAAAAAATACATTTAGCGGCAGGCCGTGCTGTTCAAAGAAAATGCACACAGAGATACTATGTACAGGACTGTGGAACGGGGAGGGAGAGTTTTAATTAAAAGCTAACGATCGTGCACAGCGTGTGGCCCCATTGTGAGATGATGGATTATGTGGCAATGGCGGAAAATCCATAACTATGGGGAAAACACTGCAGCCTTGAAAGTGCATAATTCCACAGGTCTTGATTATGAGGCATGAAGTGCCACATAGCTTGGCAGAATTAACTATTCTCTCTCCTTAACACTCATTAGTGCCAGCCTGCGCAGGTGAAATCGGTGCTGCTTACGAGGACGTTTGCTCGCCTTCAATGCCTTCTGAGAGCGATCGTGGAGGGTAGTCGATACCTACACCGGGTCTCCGAGGAGGGGATCTCCGCCGCTCCTTCCTCCTCTCCACCAGCCTCCTCCTCCCCCGGGGGCGCCTCACCGCACACGCAAGAGTGAAAAGGGGCGACAGATCAATCAATCAATCAATCAATCATGCCATTTGTATAGCGCACTACTCACCCGGGAGGGTCTCAAGGCGCTTGGGGGGGAGGGGTATGCTACTGCTCGAACAGCCAGGTCTGAAGTTGTTTCCTGAAGGCGAGATGGTCCTGGGTCAGCCGAAGGTGGATGGGGAGGGAGTTCCAAGTCTTGGCAGCCAGGTAAGAGAAGGATCTTCCTCCGGCGGTGGCTCTTCGGATGCGTGGTACGGCTGCGAGGGGGAGGCTGGTGGACCGTAGCTGGCGGGTGGGCGTGTAGAAGGACAGCTGTGTAATTACGCGACATGGCCCAAATGTAGGAATATTTGCACAGGAAGGTTAAGGCTAAATTCCCAAAGTGATATAGATTTTGCCGGCATAATTTAGATTTCGCCCAGGTCTAAAGGTATTGCAGTGCAGTGAAAGCGGTACAGAAGAGAATGAAGGAGACGAAGGGAGTCAAGAAAAGCAGGAATGGAGGGAGTTTAGGTCAAGAAAGAGCATATAGTTTGAAAAAAGATGGACATGGATAGAAGGGGAAAGAAAATCATTAGAAGAGGAGGGGAGAGCTGCCAGGAAGCGTTTAGAGTGCGGGTTGGCACCTAGGAAACCCTATGCTGTGAGACATCTCAAGGTGTCCCGTGTCTAGTTTGAGTCACACACAGGGGCATTTTCTTCCTTGTATTGCAAAGCATGTAATACCTCCTTCCTCATAGGTTCTTTAACAGTGTTTGCAGTTTCCCACTATTAGCAAAGGGTGGAGTTTTTCGCAATGTAATTCGCAGCACAGTAGTTCTTTTGGTGCAGCTTCTCAGGACACGATGGCAGATTTAAATGACCTGAGAGGAAATACCAAGGCACAGAAATCAATTCACTTGGAGTTTTGAATAATCAAAGCGGTAACAATTTGTACAAAGGAGCATGTTAAACTTTCCACAGTTTGCACAAAGAAGGAGAAAACAAGGTTTGTGCAGAAAATGCCCCCGGAATCCCGCCGCGGCCGCACCGGAAGTCAGGCAAGGTCGCCTGTGACGGGGGCGGGGCCGCGTCCGGACCGGAAGAGGAGGCATGCGGAGTCAATGCGTCTCGCGGCCCGGGGCTCCTGTGAGTGGTGGAGAGCCCCGGGGCCGCCAGCAGGAGGTTGCGCGACGCGTGCTGAGAGCGGAGTCCCCCGAGAATGGCCCGGTAAGTTTAAGGGGGGGAGGGGGGGGAGGAGGGCAGTGCACACGTGTGTGTGTGTGTGTATGTATGTGTGGGGGGGTTCTGTATGTATGTGCGTGTGTGTGCGCTTGTGTGTGTTTCTGTGTATGCGCGCATGTGTGTGTTGGAGCTTCGCGCAGCACTCGTACTTGTGCGCGTGCCAGTTTCTAATCGCCTGCACGCGGCCAGGATTGTCTCCTGGAAAGCAGACACGGCAACAAAAGGTTCTCGGCGAAAACGCGCTTCCGCGCGCTTAGCCGAGACCTAAAAACGGTATGCAGACCAAATGTAGGTCCTTTGTTAGGGTTTCTAACAATTCGCCCAGAGGAGATCAACAACATAGCCAAAATGCTGCAAAACTTTGTGGGACTTTTTGGAAAAAATGGGGGAAAGGCTTTGTGCAATAAAGTGTCTAAAATGGTATTAACAAAACGTTTGCTGTACTACGATCATACTAGCTAGGAACAGGAAAAGTTGTAAACAATAAATAAATAAAAAAATGACCACAGTTCTAGCAATTTTAGTAGCAGGCGATATTATCCTAATTTTTGCAGTTTCCTCCTGATAGCAGTTTGCGATGAAAATAGCTGTAAGCTTGGAAAGCTAAACATATCTGAAAATTAGACAAAATTTAACAAGGAATAATTTGTGTAGAAAGAGCATGGTTTTCGCAAATTAACTAACCATTACATTGAAAAACTAATGGAACTAGGTAGAAAAAAAGAAAATAAGTGACATTTTCAACTATAATTTTTGCCCCTGTGGCAGATTTGCAAAAGTAACATACCGGTAAGTCCATCAGACTCTTCAAGTCAAAGGGATATATAGCATTGCTGGTTGTTCAAAAACATGTGATAAATAAAACACCTAGAGCAACCAACTGTGCTGCACCAAATCATTTTTCATTGCATACTAACAATAAATCAATTCATATGGTAAATTCTAATGAATGGGGGGGGTGCAGGGGTAGAAAATAAAACGTGCCCATGAACCTGAGATGAGGAATGTTTTTTGTGTAGATCTGTATTTGAGGTGACACATAACAATGCGATTAGAAGGGCATTTTGCAAAATGTTCTTTATTGCACATTACCTTTCATTAGGAAGCTAAAAATGAAGAGACCACCAATTGATCACAAATGTTCTACTATTCTGTGTTCCCAAACTTCATCTAAACAGTATTCTCTCGTGTGGCCTGTGTCGGTGACAGGAAATGCATCAAAAGGCAAAAAGGAAACAAGGTTTTTGCCTTTCAAATTCACCCATTCTGCAGATGGGATTTAGGCCTGGGCTCAGCCGTACCCAGGGAAACCCAACAATTCCAGGACATTCCTGAAAACTAGACACCCATTTGGTTTAAAAAATGAGCTGCGATTGGGGTAAACCAGAAGGGTTGGAGGGTGGACCAGTATCCACATTTTAGAAACGCTGTGTACAGTTAACCTCCGCTCTGTCTGCCCATATGTCAAAACTTCAAACGCACAAGTTACTTACCTTCGGTAACGATATATCTGTAAGAAACAATAGTGATAGATTCCTTACCTTAGAATTACCCCCAGGCGTCAGACTGGATCCAGAAAGTTTTTCATCAGCAGTACCCCTGCGCGTCGGTAGGCGTCGTTGTGCGGCTCTGCGTGCGTCGTTATGATATTGTTGGCGTCGGAGCTACTTGGACGAGCCACGCGCGCTGAACTCCGTTCCTTACATGACTTTCTGCGCCAGGAACGCAGAGCCATGCAAGAAACGGACCACTGGTGCCATGAAACTAGGGCCCTGAAAGGGATAACCTTAACCCTAGAAATCGGTTTGCAGAACGGGGAGGATGGGTGGGGTGGTAAGGAATCTATCAATACTAATGTTTCTTACAGATATATCGTTACCGAAGGTAAGTAACTTGTGCATCTGAAAGAGACACGTAGTGATAGATTCCTTAACTTAGAATAGATACCCCAGCAATACCAACCCCGGTGGTGGGTCTGCGAACCAAAATCACACCAGAAAGTCCCGGAGAACAGAATGGTCAAAGAAGCCTTCTCTCCGGACTTGGCTGTCCAGGCAGTAGTGCTTGGTAAATATGTGCAGCGAGGCCCACGTAGCTGCCTGACAGATGTCATGCAAGGGAACTCCCCGTCACAGAGCAGTAGTGGCTGCCGTCGCCCTGGTTGAGTGGGCGCGCAACCCCACCGGAGGCTCCTTTTTAGCCAAGGAGTAACAAGCCTTTATGCACAGAACTACCCACTGAGAGATGGTCCGCTGGTGCACAGCCCGACCTTTCTTGGCACGCACGTAGCCAACAAAGAGCTGGTCATCCACCCGGAACTGTTGTGTGCAGTCCAGATAGAAAGAGGTCCAGACGGTGGAGCCTCACTTTCTCTTGAGGGATGCGGAGGAGGAAAGAAGGTGGGTCTGCCCGATGTGAAAGGCATGAACAACCTTTGGTAGAAAAGAAGGACGAGTCCTTGGAACAACTTTGTCCAGATGGACAGAGAGAAAAGGAGGCTTAGAAGAGAGACTGGAGCTCACTCACCCTTATGGCAGAGGTGATGGCAACCAGGAAAGCATTCTTTAGAGTAAGGAGACGAAGAGGGCAATTGTGAAGTGGCTCAAAGGGAGCACACATCAGGAAAGTAAGAACCAGATTCAAGTTCCACCGAGGCCTCGCGAAAAGGAACAGGAGGAAACATGTGCGTGATGCCTTTCAAGAATCTATTTATAACAGGGAACTTAAAAAGGCAAAAACGGCTGAGAGATATCCCCTAATAGTGCCCAGAGCAGAGCCCTGCTGGGCCAAGGAGAGAAGAAAAATTAGAACCTCTGAAAGAGGGGCAGAAAGGGGATCCACAGCCTTTGCTGTGCACAATGCCACAGGCGTATTGTCTTAGTGGAGGGGCGCCTGGCTGCCTATATAACATTACAGACTTCGGGAGGCAGGTCGAAAGACGTCAACTGCCGTCGCTCAATCTCCACGCAAGGAGGTGGAGACTAGACAGGTTCAGATGGAGGACCCTCCCCTGCTGCTGCGACAGAAGATCCTCCCGAAGAGGCAGATGAATCGATGCTCATACCGAGTAGCTCGGGATACCATACTCTTCGAGCCAAGTCCGCAGTCACAAGAATGACTTGGGCCCGGTCGGGCCTGATCTTCAGCACTTTGTGCAGAAGTGGTATAGGCAGAAAGGCATACCACAGACCGCAACTCGGCGCGTGCCGAAAAGCGCCGCTGAGCGAGTGCCGCCTTGGAAATTCTAACGAGCAGAAGTGATGACATTGTGTGTTCTCTCCGGTGGCGAATAGATCTAACCAAGGCTCTCCCCATTGCTGAAAGAGACCTTGCGCCACGTCCGAGTTCAGACGCCATTCGTGAACCATCATGCACCGGCGGCTGAGTTCGTCCGGCTTGACGTTCAGAGAACCTGTCAGGTGTTGAACCACCAGAGACATGCCCTGATGTTCTAGCCAAGCCCAGAGGCGCAGAGCCTCTTGGCAAAGAGTCCACGACGCCACCCCGCTCTGTTTGTTGCAGTACCAAATGGCGGTGGTGTTGTCGGTGAACACCTGCACTACTCTCCCCATGACAGAAGGAAGGAATGTGTTCAGTGCAAGTCGGATCGCCCGAAGCTCCAAAAGGTTGATGTGGAGCTTGGACTCCGCAGGAGACCAGAGGCCTCTGATCTCCGCCTCCCCCATGTTGCCACCCCATCCCAGAAGGGACGCGTCCGTCACAACTGTATATTCCAGTTGGGGAAGGGAGAGGGATCTGCCATTGACCCAATCGCGATTTGTGAGCCACTACTGCAATTGACGTAAAGTGCCCTCCGAGATCTGGACATGATCGGACAGGTTGCCCCGACGCTGTGCCCACTGGAACCTCCGGTCCCACTGCAGAGCCCGCATATGCCATGCGGCATGATCCACCAGCAGGATGCAGGAGGCCATCAGACCCAGTAGTCGAAGGGTCATCCTGACCGAAACCCGGGACAGAGGCTGAAAGATCGGAATCATAGCCTGAATGTCCTGGACTCGCTGCTCGGGAGGATAAACTCGAAAATGCACCGAGTCCAGAACAACTCAGATGAAAAGAAGCTTCTGTGAGGGAATCAGGTGCGACTTCGGCACGTTGACAGAGAACCCCAGCAAATGCAGGAGGTCAGCCGTAGTCTGGAGGTGGGAGACAACTGCCTGGGGCGAGCCCGCCTTCAACAGCCAGTCGTCGAGATAGAGGAAGACTGAAACCCCTGATCTGCGCAGATGAGCGGCGACCACCGCCATCACTTTGGTGAACACCCGAGGGGCCCTGGTAAGGCCAAAGGGGAGCACGTGAACTGAACGTGCTCGTGGCCTACCGTAAATGGCAGGTAGCGCCTGTGGGTAGGCAGGACGTAAATGTGGAAATAGACCAACGCCATCATCCAGTCTCGGGTCTAGAGGAAACAACCACCACGACCTACTTCTGGCGTCAAAACGCGCTCGATGGCCCCCTTGGCTAAGAGGGCCGCAACTTCCTGCTTGTCCTTCTTTAGAACAAGAAAGTAGTGAGAATAACAACCACGATCTACTTCTGGCGTCAAAACGTGCTCGATGGCCCCCTTGGCCAAGAGGGCCGCAACTTCCTGCTGGAGAAGCGACAAGTGATCCCCTGACATGCGGTGGTACTGAGGTGACATGGCTGAAGGGGTTGTCTCGAAGGGGAGGGAGTAGCCCCTTCGGACAATTTGCAGCATCCACTTGTCCAAAGTGATGTTGCGCCAGTGGTGGAGATGATGGCGTATTCGTCCATCCACTGCTGTCTGAGGGGCCTGAAAGGTCAGACTAGGAGGTCTTCGAACTGGATGCTGCAGGGGTGGAAGTGGACTGACCCGCCCACTGGCCTACTGAACCGCCTTGGCGGTTCCAACGTCTGCGACCATGCTGAGGTTGTTGCTGCTGCAGTGGTCTGTGGCTCAGCAAATGCTGTGGGGCGCCCCTTCCGGGGCCACACAAGGAACGAAAAGCAGAATGCGAAGGAGGCCGAGCGGCCGACAAGCCCAAAGACTTGGCCACAGCACGGGGTCCTTGAAGGCAAAAAGGTGAATGCCATCAAAGGGCATGTCCATCAGTGTGTTCTGGACATCCCCTGAGAAGCAAGTTGACCTCAACTAGGCGTGGCGCCCAAGCGCCACTGTCGTGGAAATAGACCTGCCCAGGGATTCGGCGGTATCCAGCCCACAACAAATAGTGAAATTTGCTGCGTCTCTCCTGGCTGCAATGGCCTTGGAAAAAACTACCTGGGCCTCCTCCGGGCAGATAGGCAGCACCTACACAACCGTGTCTCACAGAGAGTGGGTATGACGCCCAAAGGCATGCGGTGTTCACCGACCACAGCCCTAAGCTGGCAGATGAAACCAGTTTCTTACCAAACTGGTCCAGCTTCTTGGATTCCCTATCCAGAAGTGCGGTAGGGAATGTGCTCTGGGATGTAGAGGCTTGGAGAACCAAGCTCTCCGGGGTGGGGTGTTGGGTAAGGAAGAGGAGGTCGCCCGGAGCCGGGCGATGGGCCACGTTCCTATCCACAGGAGCCCCTGTGTTGGGCCTGGACCAGGTGACCAAAAGAACATCAGACAGGGCTTCATTAAAGGGCAGCAAATGCTCCGAAGAGGTAGCTGCCTCTTGGAGCACTTTTGTCAGGAGGTTAGTCCTCAGTGCAACTGTAGGGAGTTCGAGGTGGAGAGCCTTGGCCACCCTACGCAACACCACTGCAAAACTGGCTCCCTCCTCCGTAGCCACGGTAGGAGGAGATAGCATGCCAAGGTCAGGTGTGGTGTCAAGACCACTGGCCTCGCCCAAATCCTCTGCCCAGTCCTGATCATAAGCACCATGTGCTAAAGGGTCCTCAGACCCCTCCCAGTCCTCCCCTTCCTCCGAAGTCTGTGGAACACGCTCAAAAAAAGGAGGCGGGACATAGGACAAAAAAGGCATCGTCGGTATCGGCCTTGGGCGATGTCGATCCGTCACCGTGTCTGGGCTGAACCTGGGGACAACGTTGTCCCGAGGAGCGGGCAACGTCTGAACCGGGGGGAGCGTCGCCGGCGGAGGTCTTACTAGGTCAACCGGTGTCTATCGGGATTCGATCCCAGATCCTAGGGGGGCCTGCGCGTCGGAGCCGCCGGAGATGGCAAAGCAGTACCCCCCAGTCGGGCCCACAGGCGCACCGCAGGGCCAGATGGCCCAAAGAGTCGGGCCATGGCAGCAAGAAACTCTTGCACCTGAGCAGGCGTCGCCCTCACACCCTGGTAGACTGGGGGCGAAGTTGCAGGTCTCACCGGAGCCGCCGCGGTGGTGGCACCGCCTGCACCCTCAGCTGCGATGGGAAGTCGAAGAGAGACGATGCTTCTTCGATTTCTTCTTGGAATGCTTCGACTTACCTGACCGAGTGCGAAGACTTCGATCCAGAAGAATGATGGTGACGACTCCGCGACCGGTCCCTCGACCTCCCACGGGAACAGGACATCGAGCGGCGCGGGGCCGACTGCCGGACTTGAAGCAACTTTCGGGACTGCTCCCGCAGTCTGCGGCACCATGGCCCGGCAGTCGGGGCACGACTTGGGGTCGTGGATACACCCCAGGCAGTAGAGACACACGCGGTGCGGGTCCGTCACAGACATCATGCAGTCCCCACAGTTCTTGAACCCGACATTCCTACGACACCAGGAGTCAATCGACTCGAAAAGATGATATAAAAGGCCTAAAAAAACTCAGTCAAAAAATGACTGGGGGTACTTGCTCTTCCCGGATCTGTGCTTGCTGGCGCGGAAAAAGAAAACGGACGTCAGCGCGTCCAAGTAGCTCCGGCGACATCATTCAGGCGTCAACGACACACGCTGAGCCGCACGACGACGCCTACTAACGTGCAGGGGTACTGCTGACGAAAAACTTTCCAGATCCAGTCTGACGCATGGGGGTAATTCTAAGGTAAGGAATCCATCACTACGCGTTTCTTTCAGATATAAGGTTATAAATTTCATCTTGCTTACCATGGGGGCAGACTGGGGTAAAAACCCTAACCAGGAGATGGAAAGGCAGTAGTGGCCCTCGGTAAGCATATTTGCCCATGCTTGAGGGGCCACCCCTAGCCCTCAAAAACAATCCCAGGCCGAGAGGGAAGCTCTTCCCTCACAGCACGAGAGGTCTGGGAAAAAAAAGACAGTTGAATGATTTTCCACCAACAATGTGAGGATAAGACATGCATGTCCTCTACACTGGTCAAAAGTGCAGAGGACACAACATTCTATTCCCAATAACTTTGGCGCCGATTGACGAATCTTAGCGAAATTTTCAAAACCTATGCCCTGCTAGGGTCAGCTCCTATCTTCAAAGTTTAGGGGTGATTCGGCAAGCGGGGGCAGAGAAAAAAGGGGGTCCCAAAAAGTGTTTTCCCCATGCAATGTCCCACAGGAAACTTTAGCTGCGGCTACAGCCCGAACTGCTGAACAGAATTACACCGAATTTGGCAAAAAGGTAGCCCTTGGTTCAGAAAGAACTCTTTTTGTTAAATGGTGTAAATCCATTCAGTAATTGATGAGATAATAATATTAAACAAATATCGATATCTAGAGGCACGCAGGATCCGCGCACCCTCCCGATCACAAGCTTCATGCTAATTGGCAGTTAACACTCCAAACCAGAAAGGGTTGGCAGTCATCTTGTGCCTCAGTAGAACCGAGGCACAAGAAATCAGTAAAACAAACACTAAAAAAAGACCAAAAAGTGCCACAGAGCTGCGTTGTGTTGTAAAAAGGGGCGTGGCCTATGAACACCTCCCTGCAACGAAACTCCCTGGTGCATACTGGAGGTACCTGATGGGCTAGTTGGCCCCCAGGGACCCTCAGGATTGAAGAGGTATTAATTCCCTAACTTAAAACGCGCCACAGGGTGTGTTTGCACACGTCACCTCAGGCCCCGCCCCCTTCCTTCACCACTGTGCAAACGCACCCCCTGGTGAGTTGTAAGTTGGGGAGTTAATTCCCCATCAATACTGAGGGTCCCTGGGGGCCAACTAGCCCACCAGGTACCTCCAGTATGCGCCGCTGCACGCCGGTGCAGAGAGGTGGTCCAGGCCGTGCCCCTTTTTACACCTCTCTGCAACGCAGCTCTGTGGCGCTTACTGGAGGTACCTAGTGGGCTAGTTGGACGATCAGGATTCAAGGGGACTTAATCTCCCAACTTAAAACGGCCACAGGGCGCGTTTACACATTGGTGAGGGGACGGGGCCTGAGGTAACGTGTGCAAACACGCCATGTGGCGCGTGTTAAGTTGGGGAATTAAGTCACCTTTAATCCTGAGGGTCCAACTAACCCACCATGTACCTCCAGTAAGCTGTGTTGCAGAGAGGTGGTCCGAGGCCATGCCCCACTTAACACCTCTTTGCAATGCAACTCTGTGGCACTTACTGTACATTCCTGGTGGGTTAGTTGGCCCCCAGGGACCCTCAGGATTCAAGGGGACTTTATCCCCCAACTTAAAATGCCCGCAGGGCGTGTTTGCGCACGTCACCTCAGGCTCCCCCCCTCCTTCACCAGTGTGCAAACACACCCCATGGTGCGTTTTAAGAGGTAGTTTTAATCCCCCTGCCCTATTATGTACTAGGGGCTTACAGAGGAGGTCATGCTAATCACAGGGGTACCCCAAACCCATAGTGTTCCCTTCTGTATGTAGGTGTTTTCACTGTATGCTACTTGTCTTTAGCATACCACTGGCTCTAGGCCTGGTTAGTAACACCAGTACCCGTCTGAAAAAGTTGTGGGCACAGGATGATTTTGTAACAAGGCCTCTTTCGGCTCCTTTGTTTATTCTTTCTGCGCATGTATTTCTTCTTCATGCACTTTTCTTCATCTTTGAGGTCTTCTGTTGCTTCTTTCTGCATTTCCTTCGCTTCTTTCTGTGCCTTTTTTCCTTCTTACTTCACAGGTCCTACTGTCCTACCTTTGTAGGCATAGTTAAAAACTAGCATTTAAAAAACCTTAGAAATTCACTGAAAAAAACATAGGTTTCAGGGGCTTTGTAGTTAGTTGGACATTTCATGTGTATAAAACCAGAGAAATTCCCCCGTTATAGTTCGTTCAGCTAACTATAACATGCACGCCCGCAATGCACTGCAGATGACGTCACATATTACATCACTCGTATACCACTGACAAATCACTCACCCATAAAGTTCCTCACCCACCCACACACTCACTAATCCATACAGCCACTGAGTCACTCATTCACTCTTTCATATAGGCAGTCACACACCCCCTCACCCACCCACACAGACAATCACACACCCATACAGGTACTCAAACAACCAATTCACCCATTCAGCCACTCACATACTCACTCACACCCCCATAAAGCCACTTAGACTCTGACAGACTGATACAGACAACCTAGTCAGTAACCCATACATTAACTGCGTCACCTAATCACTCACTTATAGTCAGTCACACACCCATTGAATCATCGATACAGACACTCATACACCCACTGATTCATCCATACACCTTAGTATATATATTTAACACCCATTTTAAAATGGAAGATGTCATCAGTGAGGTCACGGACCATGACATGAGTGATGTAATATGCAAGGTCATATGCAGTGCACTGCGGGGGCATGCGTTATGGTGAGCTCAGTGAACTAACTGCTGAATTTCTCTGGTTTTGTATGAGTGAAATGTCAGCCTAACTAGAACGTTCTAATATATATATATATATATACATATACATATATACATATACATATACATATACATATACATATACATATACATATACATATATATATATATATACACACATATACACACATATACACACATATACACACATATACACACATATACACACATATCCCAAAAACAGTCCACTCCAATCTGGCTAGACAGAAGACCAGCACACCATACCATTCGTATCCAAAGTTTATTTAGTTCAAGCCCCTACCCCACAACAGACGCGTTTCGCCAGAAGGCTTCGTCAGTGTTCACCCGTGATAAAAATGCAAAACGCCATTTAAAGCCGACTTGTCATGAAAATTGATGACGGGTTCTCATTTACAAGATACATTACGTGGCGGCCATCTTATAATGTGCAAGATACACAGAAATGTATACATTTCTTGGCGTTATACATACATAAAGTGCTCAGTGCAACTTAAAAAACCTTGGGTAAGCAAAGAATTAATATCTTTACAGTGCATGCATATTTAAATTTCATCAAACACATTTATACTTTTCTTGTTGCTGTTAGAGTATTGCGATAACAGTGTTTACACCTACAGGAAGTTATCCTGAATTCAATTTATGCCCTGAATGGGCTAGTGTATTCCTGCTGTGTCAATACAGTTGATTCAGCCCTGGATGGGCATAAGCCAAAAGAAGAGTATATGAATAGGAGAGTGTATATGAGAGTGCCCAACAACAAGGCCTGTTTCAGAAATGTGGAGATAGTATGATGTTATACAGTATCTAGTTGTTAATCCAGATGTACCCACATTTCCTCATTGTTGTTCAAACCCCAGGGAATTATGGTTTTCAGCCAGATGATGTATTTGGACTCCAAAGTACGAAGTCTTTTTTCTCTATCACCACCCCTTTCATTGCGTTCCACCTGATCAATACAATAAAAGCTTAACAGGTCCCTGTCGCTTTGGTGGAATTCAGCGAAGTGTCTCGCTACAGGGTACGCCTTATCCCTGTTTACTATTGCCCGTAGATGTTCGAGGATCCGCATTTTTGTAGGCTTGATAGTACTGCCTATATAGCGTTTCCCACAGGGACAAGTGAGGCAGTAGATGGTGTACTCAGAATTACAGTTGAGTAATTTTTTAATACATCTCTCTGGTTCATTTTCATCAGTTTTACCTGGATAGGTTTTTGTTATTTTGCTATTTTTACAGGCCTTGCAGGCTCGGCATGGAAAGAATCCTTTGGATTTCGATATTTGGACAGACTTCCTGTTCTTAGACAAGAAGTGGCTATGGACAAGATGGTCCCCCAGGGATTGACTCCGTTTGTATGTTAAAATGGGTCTTTCTGGAAGGACTTTGCTCATTACTTGATCTGCTTTGAGGATATGCCAGTTCTTTTGGAAAATGTGCATAATCCTACCTGATTTAGAATTGAATGTGGTAATCATTCTAGGATTATCCTCATTTTTCGACACCTCTTTGGTCCTTAGTAATTGTTCCCTTTGGATCTTTTTGGATTTCTCTTCTGCACAAGGTTAATATGTTCCGAGAATATCCTCTGATTTGGAACCTTGTTTTAACTTCTTCCTTTGCCCGAGCGTACTCCTCCTCATCCGAGCAGTTTCTTTTCAGGCGAAGGAATTCACCGTAAGGTATGCTCCCTATGAGACATTTGGGATGCTGGCTCGCTGCATGTAAAACAGCATTCCCAGCCGTCGGTTTTCTATATAGTTTGGTCTGTATCTTCACATTGTCTACATAAACCTCCAGGTCCAGGTAACATACACTATTGTTACTGATTTCACAGGTGAATTTTAGGTTCCAAATGTTGTTGTTTAGTGCGGCAATGTATTCCTCAGCCGAGGATCTGCTGCCGCGCCAAACCAAAAACAGGTCATCTATGTATCTTGTCCATAGAAGAATGTTGTCAGTCCAATGGTCATTTGCCTCCCCCCAAGCCTCGTGCTTCTCCCACCAGCCGACAAAAAGATTTGCGTAGCTGGGAGAGAAGCACGAGCCCATAGATGTTCCTCTGACCTGTCTATACAGCTGACCTGCAAACAAAAATATGTTGTTGTTAAGGCAAAAAGTTGTTAATTGTATTAACATTTCATTATGGTCCCGATATTGACCGTGTTTACGATCCAGGAACCATTTCACTGCGGCAATACCGTTCTCATGGGCAATGCAAGTATATAAGTTGACAACGTCCAGAGTTATTAATAGAAAACCTGGTTCCCAAGCAATGTTATCTATTAATCGTAGGAAGTCCTGTGTATCCCTCACATAGGAAGGAAGTTCTTTGACAATTGGTGCGATATATCCATCAATGAATCTTGAGGTATTCTCCAGCAAGCTGCCAATCGCCGAGACGATCGGCCTTCCTGGAGGTCTCTTAGGGTCCTTATGGACTTTTGGTAAGTGGTAGAAAGTCGGAAGGACAGGTGAATCACATTGTAAATACAACAGTTCGTCCATGCTAAGCATCCCTTTTTCCCTCCAAATTACCAATAACTTGTTGAAGTCCAAAATGCTTTTGTTGTATTCCTGCCTGCTAATAGTTATATAGCAGTCTTTATCCCTCAGTTGTTTCAGGGCCTCCTCCTGATAGTTCTCTTTAGAAAAAATAACGATGTTTCCACCTTTGTCGGAGGGTTTGATTTCAATAGTTTCATCACTGCTTAAAGATTTTATCGCTTCCCATTCTTTTCTACTTATATTTGATTTCTTCACATCTAGTTTTTCTTTTGCCAGTTTTTCAAGGTCCATAAGCATCACATCATTGAAAACGTCAATTGCATCATATTGTGCTTTAGGAAGTTTCCTCGATTTCACGAAAAAAATAAAAATTAAATAAATAAATAAATAAATATATACACACATATATATATATATATATATATATATATGTATATATATATATACACACATATATATGTATATATACACACATATATATGTATATATACACATATATATGTATATATACACATATATACACATATATACACATATATACACATACATATATACATATATACATATATTTTCCCAAGGTAATCGTCTTCGGCAGAAGAAGATTTGAGGCGACCAGCGGGGATCATGATTTCACCTTTTTATTAAAAACATTGGGCATGACGCGTTTCGGAGGGTTCCTTTTTCAAATGCCCTTCAGTTTTAAATTGCCACTGTTACTGCCAGTCCCCATTTAGAGTCCTTTTATAGTTCCTATTCACTGAAGTAGTGTAGGCTGCCTGGAAAGCGTGGCACGGAGTCACCTCTGCCCCCACAATTGGACTGCATTTCCGAGCATGCAGTGTTCCCTTCTAGCTGGCGGTGATTCCGTTGATCGGCATTTACTTTTTTCCGTCGAGAAGCCGACTTGCCACCTTGTCAGGTAAGGGCTGGAATACTTGTTCTGGGCGCTACAGGTTATATTCACGTCCCTCACTCCAAGTTGAGCCCGTCGCAGAGTCGGGAACACACGTGAAGTAGGGGCATTCCTCCATGCAAGTATGGACTGCCAATTGCAGCATTTTCTCAGTTTCTGGCTTCGTGCGAGGCGGTCAGGGAGGGAGTGTGTATATACCCTGTTTTTGTTTTGCCAATAACTGACGCCGCTTGACGAATCTTCACAAAAGTTTCAAAAAACGTCCCATTTTTGGTTTAGCTGCTGTGTTGAAAGTCATGGGGTGATCCGTCAAGCACGGGCCAAGAAAAAAGGGGATATCAAAACGCTTTTTCCCTATGTTAAGTCTATGGGGATTTTTACATTTTTTGAAGACGACTACAGCTCGAACCGATGAACAGAATTACACCAAATTTGACAGAAAGTTAGCGTGCTTTTTCTGATTTGGTGTAAATCTATTCAGTAGTTGCAGAAATATTGAAGTTAAAACAAATACAGATATCTGGTAGCCCAAAAAAGTACTGAAATGCTACAGAAATTTTATAGGTTGCCAAACCTTCAACCAGGAAGAGGGGGCAGCCATCTTGGGACTCTTTTGAACCGAGACTCACACAAATAAATAAAAAGGGAGCAAAGTATAAACACCCTGACCCACTAGAAGTGGTCTCATTGCACCCCCGCCCCTTCCACCCAGGCCAAAAAAAAGAATTTTTAAAAACAACAACTTTACAGCAGGATCTGGACACGTTTTCTTTAAACAACGAAGCATGGGTTTCAGTGCTTCATTCACTAACCGCAGGTCCCAGGGGGCATTTTTTTTTATATACAAGGAAAGGAAGCTTACATACACCCCTCCCCCCCGGCCCCACTTCTGGGGGCTCTACATTACCTAGTAAACCACCACCTCCACGGGGCATAAAAAAAAAAAAAGGCTGTACGGGCCTCTCCCGCTGGCCCTGGGACCACCATGTCCCCGGGACTTAGATTTACAAACCGAATGGTAAATTATTAGAATGATGAGAACAGCCAACATGTGTCATCATCTCAAATAGAACAAATTGCATGTAACTAATTGCATTTTTTTAAACAAAATCATCAGTTATCACAATAACGAATGCATCATCCCAATGTAATCCACTAATAGCTCTTTTTAAAGAATGTTTTATTAAAGAAGTAAATTCTGCTAGCAATTTGAAGAGTGTATCCTCTACCTCACACTACTGTTCTTTCATATTTGTTTATATCAAATATCTGATTCCCCCCATATAACTGGTTGCAAAAAATAAAAGTAGAAATATCAATCTACTTGATATACGATCAAGCACCATGTTGTATCCCTTTTACCTAGCAATAACGTTTACGAAATGATATACAGTTCAATATCAATAAATGGATAGTCATAAAATTCTCCTGTTTAACAAAGTCCATTATTTGTATCAAAAGGAGGCCTCCTTGATGCCCATAACAAGAATCTAACAGTCTCAAATAAGAATTGTTTGACTGATCCCTTCCAATGATGAGAACCTTCAATATTCAAGGCATGACAATAAAATGCTAACTACTCGCATGCAATTTAAATGAAATCACATCAATCCTCAACAAAAAACTTCAAACATGCACTTCTGACTAATTCCTCATTGATCCTTCCAAATATATATTCTTTAATTACCAAAATAGTAATATATCCAAGTCGATATCAAACCCAGAGATGGCAACCATATTTTTTCCCCAGTCACCATAATCCAAACTTTCACTCACCTTGTATTCATGAATGAAAAAACACAAGAAAGACAAACAAATACGCTTCTCATTCCAACGATCTATCCAAAATAAGAGTAGTATTAAAGAACATTAACGATAGAGCGAAGATTTAAATACTCAAGTTAGGATTATGCCACCACCTTCATATATCGAAAATGCTGATGGAACGTGGTTTATTCAATTTATAATTTTGGTCGAACTGTTGAGTTTTGCCATGATCTAACTGTGTTTCATTAAAAGCTGAATCAAAAAAACTTTATGACGCTCCTTTATTACTAGTGTTCGAGTAATTTCGGATTCCTTCAAACTTTCAAAAGAAGTCTTCACCTTTTCAGTTTGAGGAATTATTTTAAATCTCAAATATGGACACTAAATAAGACCCGTTCTGTACATGAGGGTATTTTTCTTCATCCTTAATTTCCTCATGGGGAGGGGAATTAATGTATGGTGTGGCGCAGCGGCCAGGCCGACTGACGCCGGACGCTGGGGATAACGGTTCGATCCCGGACACCGGCAGGAGGGGTCTTCCCAGCACCATGTGACTCTGGGTTATTAGCTTGCTTAATCTTCCAGACGGACTCCAGCGCTGGGAAACCTACGGGTAGATGTGTGCTTTTCAAATACAGGATTATTATGCTTTCACTTAACACTCCCATTTAAGGATTATTTAATAAACAGCAACCTATAGGATTTAAAATGTCAATACATTAATGTAACAATTTAATACCTACACCTTCTGTGCCCTTCTCCCTACATAAAATATGCGTATACATACGAAAATGATTGACCAAATCTGTGTCAGCGGATGGTAAAGCTGCTTGCATCTAGTTTTCTGAGCCCAATATCCTACTACCCACAGTCCAGTCGCTATATGCCTAATCGGCCGTTAAGAATGCAGCCTTCCATAGGAGGCCTATTGTAGAAGTTCGAAAGGCTGATCTTTCCACACTCAAGGAACATTTAGTTCCCAAGGTGGCATGGGTTTCCTTTGTGGTGGGACAATTTTCAGGAAACTCTTAACAGGCACGCCGGAGAACAAGCTTTATGAAGGATATTCCATGTAAGCTATAATAGAACAACCGGGTACTTTTAAGGAACAATTACAACACCGATAGGGTCAAATGGAGTATGTGAGAAGTAGCATCTTTACACAACACTGCATAGGGTCAATGTTTATCTGCAAGCATCAAATACAGAATTGATTGTTTCCATTTGGAAGTGAGGAAAGTGCGCATTTGTCTTCATTAAGGATATCCACTCACTCCTCAGAGAGGTATAAAAGCACACATTGAATGAGTTCAGCAGCCATGTTGCCAAAACGAAAGGTTGGCAAGTTGGGGAGCAAGATTTGGCACTTGAACTTGCAGAAGAGGTCTGGACTGCTTGTAAGTACTGTGTGGTCCTAAAGAAGACTTCTGAGCCACCATTGGCACGGCCATTCAAGCACTCTGTGGATCATTCTCATGCTGGACTAAATCAAATGGTTGATTACAGGGGGAAATGCATATGACTATATGACCAGAATGACCAGTCATTCAAAGGGCCATTTTCCCCTTTGTTCCTAAAAGTGAAATCTGGCATTTTGTGGAGATATCTACAAAGGGATCCAGCTGAAGGTCACTCGCTTAGTTGAACAAGTCATCGTTTCGGACTCACTTATTAATTTTCTCGAAAGATTCTGAGTGAATGCCTGTGAGATGAACCATTGTGTTCTGAAGGTCTCTGCCTATTGAGAACTTCCAAATAGTTTGTGCCTCAAGAGAAATCACCTAGATCTGGTTTCACCTTGCTTCTTTAGACCATATATTGTTGTATTGGCCACCTAAACAAGCGGGCACTTTGTTTTTACTGCTGGAAGATAAGACTTGTAAGCCAAGTAGACTGACCTCAAATCCTGTAGACTCCTATGGTTTGACATTTAGGGCAAGGTCCGTGCATTCAAAGAGTAAGTCCCCTGACCCTGGTCGAGTACACGGTCTCTCCCCAGCAGCTCCGCGCAGAGTGCGCTGCCGCTGAGCCTCCTCTCCCAGTCCTGTGAGGGTTCAACTCCCCTGCTTGCCTGCTCCTCTGTTGCTCCCCTGCTGACTTCCACTGCCTGGAACAAATCATTTTATTCCTTCCTGGTTATTGCTGCTTTTGTATTTTGTATTGGTATTTCAGTCTTTGTATTTCTTACTTGTTTCACCTAGAGTCTGCGTTCTTTTCCTGTCGCCGCTGCTGCTGCCCCTGCGGCCCGCCCCCCACAGCTGATCCTCTCTCCTCCTCCCCTTCTTAATGGCAGCTGCTGCGGCGGTCGCGCTGAAGGCAAGCCCGTCTGCGCCTGTCCGCAACCAGGGCCAAGAACCCTGGATCTATGGAGCCCCGCCGATACGCCGCCACCGCCCTCCACGCCCTCAACCGCGGAAGTCACGCCGACTGCCAGAGAGCCGCACCAAACACCACCCAAGAACAGTTCTCCTGCAGACACTGCCAACAATCTTTCACAATCAACAGGACCACCATGACCACCGGAGACGCAGCGAACAACCGCATCACCAAAGCCCTGACCTGCATCCTGCTCAACGTACGCTCCCTACATAGGCACGCCGTAGAGATCTGGGACTGGCTCGACACCTTCTCTCCAGACGTCACCTTCTTCACCAAAACCTGGACCAAACGCCACCTCCAGCCCTGACATCGTCACAGCCATCCCCGAAGGATACAAGATCCAGAGGATAGACCGCCCCCACCGCCCGGGCAGAGGGCTTGCCATCGCACACAAGACCACCCTTCGACTCTCCACCTCCAGCACGAGCGACCTCCACTTCAACACAGAACACCTCCACTTCCAGATTCAGACCCCCCCCAGGACTACACTACGCGTAACCCTCGCCTACAGACCACCAGGACCCCGCACCCATTCAGCAACCACCATCACCAACCTCGACCCACCCCACACCATCACCTCCATTGACTACATTCTTCTCGGCAAACTTAATTTCCACCTCGACAACCGCAGTGACCCCCAACTCTACTACCCTCCTCGACAACCTCAGACTGAAGCAGCTCGTCACCACCCCCACTCACAGAGCAGGACACACTCTCGACCCCATCTTTACAGGAGGGTCAAACGTCCACTTCAGCCACACCTCGCACCCCTCCGGACGTACCTTCACCAAGAACAAGATAAACACCAACGCAAAGGAATATGCTACTTACCAGTATGCATCTGTTCTTGGCATGTAGGGCTGCTGACATTTATATCTATGCATAGATCGCCGCCTAGTGTTGGGTCCGGATGATTGCACATTGTTGTCCTGGAAGAGTCTTCGAAGTATCACGAGATAGGTGGCTCCTCCCCTGGACTACAGTACGCATGGGCATCCCCTCCATGCTCAGATTGTTTTTTGCCATTGTGGCAGAGATGGAGTATGATACAGTAAGTGATGACCATGCTTGAGTGCTACAGCTGCAACAGGCACCGGGGAGGAGGCTGGGCGATATAAATGTCAGCAGCCCTACATGCCAAGAACAGATGCATACTGGTAAGTAGCATATTCCGTTCGAGGCATGTGGGCTGCTAAATTTATATCTATGCATAGAATAAATAGTAGTACCCTCCTTAGCGGCGGTTGCCCGAGCCAGCTGCAGCAGTCTGAAAAAGAGTTTTTAGAACAGCTTGACCTACAGCAGCTTGCTGTTTTGAGTGTACATCCACACAGTAGTGTTTGGTGAATGTGTGGATGGTGGTCCATGTGGCTGCTCTACAAATGTCCTCTATGTCCTCCTGTTACCCAGGAAAGCCATGGATGCCCCTAACTTGCGTGTGGAATGCGCTCGTGGGGGAACCGTTAATGTGCGTTTAGCCTTTTGATAACAGATCTGTATGCACTTAACAATCCATCTGGCTATACCGGACTTTGAAATTGGGTTGCCCTTGTGCTGTGGAGAGAAGGCAACAAACAGTTGTTTAGTTTTCCTGAAGTCTTTAGTCCTGTCTATGTAATACAGGAGAGCCCTTTTAACATCTAGTGTGTGTAGTGCTCTGTCTGCCACTGAATCAGGATTTGGGAAAAATACTGGTAGTTCAATAGTTTGGTTAATGTGGAACTGTGACACCACCTTGGGCATACATTTAGGGTTGGTACGCAGCACCACCCTATTAGCATGAATTTGAATGAAAGGCTCTTGAATAGTGAGGGCTTGCAGCTCACTAACCCGTCTGAGCGACGTGATTGCCACCAGAAAAGCCACCTTCCATGTGAGAAATTGTATCTCACAAGAGTGAAGAGGTTCAAATGGTGGACCCATGAGCCTGGTGAGGACTATGTTGAGGTTCCAGACAGGCGAAGGCGGGTGTCTTGGAGGAATGACTCTTTAAGTCCCCCCATAAAAGCTTTAATGGCCGGTACTCTGAAAAGGGAGAGGTGCTGTCTATTTTGAAGATATGGGGCCATTGCAGCTAAGTGTATCCTGATGGAACTATACGCTAGATTGCATTTGTATAGGTGCAGCATATGATGTTTTGCGTGGAAGCATCCAGTGGATTAATGTTATTACTGGAACAGTAGATGACAAAACGCTTCCATTTTGCCGCATAGCATGCCCTGGTGGTAGGCCGTCTAGCCTCCTTGATGATGTCCATACAGTCAGGGGGCAGGTTTAGATAGCCAAACTCTATGACCTCAGGAGCCAGATTGCAAGGTTCAACTGTTGCGGATCTGGGTGCTGAATGTCTCCATGGCTCTGAGTGAGGAGACTGGGTGTGAGTTTTAGTCGCTGGTGGGGCACCACTGAAAGTTCTAGAAACGTGGTGTACCAGGCTTGCCTCGCCCATGTTGGAGCAACTAGGATGAGTGTCATGGAGTGCTGCCTCAGTTTGCGCCCCACCAGCGGTATGAGCGGTGCTGGAGGAAAAGCGTACGCAAATCTGTTTGACCAGTTCATCCATATCGCATTGCTCTGAGACTGCGGGTGTGGGAACCTGGCGGCGAAAGTTTGGCATTTTGCGTTTTCTTGTGTGGCGAATAGGTCTATCTCTGGTTGACCCCACTGCTGGAAATAAGGTTGTAGCACTGAGGGATGTATCTCCCACTCGTGCATCTGATGGCTGTGCCTGCTGAGCATGTCCGCCATCTGGTTGTCCTTGCCTGGGAGGTGTTCCGCCATGAGGAACATGTTCCTTTGAATGGCCCACTTCCACATGCTCTGTGCTAGGTGTGACAATTGCGGAGAGTGTGTCCCTCCCTGCTTCTGAATGTAATACATTGCAGTCATGTTGTCTGGCCGTATAAGCACGACTTTGTTGCAGAGATGCAACTTGAATGCTTTCAACGCCATGAAGATTGCCATAAATTCGAGGAGGTTGATGTGCAACCGCTTTTGCTGTGTGGTCCACAGTCCCTGCACAGTATGATGGAGGACATGAGCTCCCCAGCCCTGGAGAGATGCGTCCGCTGTCAGCACCACTTGTGGTACAGGCTCCTGGAACGGTCGTCCCTTGCAAAGGTTTTGTGTGTTCCACCAATACAGAGAGTTGTATGCACGACCGGTCACCAACACTAGGTCTCTCAGTTGTCCCTGAGCTTGGTTCCACTGGCGTGCCAAGCATTCTTGAAGCGGACGCATGTGCAGCCTCGCGTGAGGGACTATAAAGATGCAGGAGGCCATCATGCCTATTAGTTGCATGAACACTTGCGCTGGGAGTGAGTGTTGTGGTCTGAATTTTTGAATCAGCACCTGCATGCTGTGGATTCTCACTGAGTTTCGTCGGGCAGTGAGAGTGTTTATTTCCGCGCCCAGGTGCTGTTGTACAGGGGCGGGTTGAAGATGAGACTTTGGGTAATTCAGGGAAAATCCTAGACTGTGTAGGAGGTGAATTGTGCGGGACATGTGGCTGGCACACTGCTGGGCAGACTTTGCTTGGACAAGCCAGTCGTCTAGATACGGATAGACATGGATGTGCTGTCTCCGAAGATGCGCGGCCACTGTCGCCAAGCATTTTGTAAACACTCTGGGGGCAGTAGTGACCCCAAAAGGCAGGACCTTGAACTGGTAATGCTGGTTGTTGATGGTGAACCTGAGATACTTCCTGTGACTGGGGTGCATGGGAATGTGGAAGTAGGCATCCTTCAGATCTAGGGTTGCTAGAAAATCTCCCTGACTGAGCAGTGGCAGAAGTTGCTATAAAGTGATCATGTGAAAGTGTTCTGACAGGATGTATTGGTTTAAGGGTCTGAGGTCCAGAATGGGCCGCAGAGACCCGTCTTTTTTGGGGATTAGGAAGTACAGTGAATACACCCCTGTACCCTGCTGGTCTAAAGGCACGACTTCTATGGCCCCTTTTTGCGGCATGGAGAGGACTTCTTGCTGCAATAAGTGCATGTGCTCTGCGGACATAGGACGGTGCCTTGGGGGTATGTTGGGTGGAGTGGACGTTAACTCTAGACAATAGCCGTGATGTATAAGTTGTCTCACCCACCTGTCTGTGGTAATGCTTTCCCAGACTGACAGGAACTGCTGAAGTCTCCCCCCGACTGGTGTGGTATGGTCGGGGGGCACTGACAAGACGTCACTGTTTGTTAGTGGCGGAGGATCTGGTATTATTATTTCCACATCCTCTGCCTTTGGTGCTGTTCCCACGGTATCCACCCCTATTGTTCTTGTTATAGGTGGATTGTGTGCCTCCTTTGGTGTGTTGGGCTTGATGCGATGCTTGGCCTCTAGAAGTTCCCCTGTTACCGGAGCGACGAAAGGAACTGCCCCATAATTGTTGAGACTGCAGAGCACCCATGGATTTTGCAGTGTCAGTGTCCTTTTTAATCTTTTCTAAAGTGGTGTCTACCTCAGGACCAAACAGGAAGTTAGGGTTAACTGGCTGATTAAGTAGAGTGGTTTGGATTTCCGACTTGAAACCAGAAATGCGGAGCCAGGCATGCCGTCTAAGCATCACGCTAGTGTTTATGGCTCTAGCTGCAGTATCAGCTGCATCCAACGCACACTTAATGGACGCGTTGGAGATCAACTTCCCTTCTTGTATAAGCATTTCTGCTCCCTCCTTATAAGCATCTGGCAGGTGTTGCAGTAGCTGCTCTAACGTGTCATATTGGGCCCTGTCATATCTTGCTAACAGGGCGTGTGTGTTGGAGATCCTCCAAATATTAGCTGCTTGAGCCGCTACACGTTTCCCAGAAGCTTCAAAGATCTTGGACTCTTTGTCCGGAGGAGGAGCATCACCAGTCGTCTGAGAGTTTGCCCTTTTGCGAGCATTAGCCACCACTAAGGAGTCCAAGGGGAGTTGGCCCTTGATATACGTAGGGTCCACTGGCGCAGGCCGGTACTTCCTTTCAATTCTGGGGTTCACCACCCTCGCTTTAGTGGGCTCTTTGAAAATGTTGCTGGCATGTTTGAGCACACCCTTGAGCATACGCAGAGTTTTTACAGATCTCTCTGACGTAGAGAACGTATCAAAAAGAAAGTCTTCCTCCACAGGGTGAGCATGCATGTCGACATCGTGGTTAAGGGCTGCCCTTTCAATGAGTGTTAAACGCAGCAGTGTCTTCAGTGTCAGGGGTGGTGTGTGGTTCATCAGGGTCAACAGTCTCAGCCCATGGCTGGGACTCATCCTGATCTGTGTCAATGGGATAGTTAAACTGCTCCTCATTGTCCCCTTCCTCCACATCCTCAGTGACTGGTGTGGGTGAGTAGGTATAGTCTTGCCCATACGGGTGTATGGGTTCAAAAAGGATAGGAGAGGTAGTAGAGTCTCTCTTTTTAGGTCTCGCCTGTCGATGCGCATGCGCATCGAGCAAGCGAGACTATAGGGGCTCATCGACTCTTTATCTAACTTGCAAGGAATCGTGGCGATTCCTTGCAGTGCCCGTGACTTTTAAGCTCAATGCGCATGCGCATTGAGCTTAAAAGCGCGTGCACATGGCCCCAGCCGCCTGCCTTGCCTACTCTCCCGCCCCCTCACTTCTTGATTGCACGGCCGCTAGGCCGTGCCTCCCCTACTCCTCCTCCTACTCTCCTCCCCTCCCGTCTGTTCCCGCAATCCTCCCACACCCCCGCTCCGCCCCCTCACTCTCTCTGCCCGCCCGCTCTCCACTCCATCAGGCAGCCAGCCGCACTTCTCCCACACCCCCGCTCCGCCAATAAGCTAAACATGTTAAAAGACACTTTGAAACCATTTTCCTTGCAACGTTGGAAGTGGGTCGATATTGGTGATCTTTTTCTCAAACCAAAATTCAGAGGGACATGAAATTCCTACTTTTAACGTGAAAGCGCGTAAACTTCAGTTTGCGGGTGCTAACCGCATTAGTTCAAATTACACGAAGGTCGAAAGGGGAAAAGGTTGCACATCCCTACTTGCTGAGCAGTCTTGTGAGCGGTCTTCCTCGCAGTCGAAGTCCTCCGGTAAGTCCAATGCAAAGCCCTCCCCTTCCCGCCGTGTCGCATTTCTCCTCCCCCCTCCCCTCTCCTCCGTCCGTTCACTTCATGAATTAGCATTCAAACACACAAACTTCCAGGAACTTTTTAAATAAGCAACGAGTATATTGTTCCTGACGTTTACATTTCATTATGAATTTAAATCACAGTATCTAGCGGATAGTCCAGGCACTTTTTAAACTGCTCAAACCACCGAATTTCATAAGCATTTCGCCTTGTTGTGGAGATCTGGGCACCCTCTAGCTGGATTCTTTTTACATTCAGACCATTGCATTGAGTTGTTTAATTGTGTCTCGGCTGTATGCAGTTTTCTTATATGGACCGCTTTTTAGCGTAGATTACGGTCTAGTTACCCATTCAATATGGCGCATAAGCTTAGTCCTCTTTTCATGCGCATGCAGGAAGCGCATTCAGGAGGTACAGGCTAATTAAATTCAGTCACCCGCGGATTTTCGTTTCCGTGCTTTTCGCGTTTTTCGTGTTCAGGAGACAACACCACAGGCTGCTTTCGACTGGTGAGTAGAGGATTCTAGAAGTGCTTACTCTTGACTGGGAACTCGGCAGGCATCTCCAAGTTTTAGTGCGGGTAAACTTATCGCGTTTACGGTCTTTTTACAGAGCGTGTTACTCAATGAATAAAGATCGTGTTGAAAGGAACCCCACGCTACCTTTCATCTTTGGTGAGTCTGTTTTACGATTTTTGGTAACTCTAATTGAGAAACGCATTCGAGAACAGATGTTGATATCACCAAGTCTTACAGCAGACACACTCACAGTATTACGGTCTTTTTACGGAACTGGTTTAAGAATGAACATACAGCGTTTTTAAAGGGATTCGCCTGTGCCCTACACCTTCGATGAGTTGTGTACTGAAATTTCACGTAGATGCAAGTGAGAAACGCGTTGTGTACAACATGCAACAGCATTTTACATTTAGAGTGCTCTGTTCTATGATTGCAGATTTGAACAAACTTTTCGCCTTCATACTATTTTGAACAGTATCGTGACATCAGAATTTTGAAGTTCCTTCGTTCTTGGTATCATGACTGAGTCGCATGTAGACGCATACATAAAAGATTGACATTGAGCAGTGTGCTGCAAGGCAGCACATGGTTTCATGCTGTTAGTTATGTGGGCTGGAAGTGTTACTGCACGTCTTCTCCCACAATGGGCGTGTTTTGTGTGCTCATGGTCTTATATGTATGTGCGCCTAATACCATAGCAGCCTGTCGTCGTTCTTTTTCTCGTACCTTTTGTGTCACCCTCACTCACCCCCACTCACCCTCAACCCCTCACCCTCAACCCCTCACCCTCCCTCACCCTCAACCCCTCACCCTCACTCACCCTCACCCTCACTCACCCTCAACCCCTCACCCTCACTCACCCTCAACCCCCCTCAACCCCTCACCCTCAACCCCTCACCCTCAACCCCTCACCCACCCTCACTCACCCTCAGCCTCACCCTCACTCACCCTCAACCCCTCACCCTCACTCACCCTCACTCACCCTCAACCTCATGCTAAAGATTTACAAAAAAAACCATTAACAATTCTAAAAGCACTAACTCTAATGCTGCGAGACCTATTGCATTTCTAATGCTTGTTCTTTAGTGGTATCTCTTAAGGCTCCATAGGTGTTTCAGGCCTGATTTTCCGTTTGTAAACGGTGAGCCTGCCTGATTCGGAGTCGATGTATAATTTCCACTATTCGTCGTAGGTCGGTGGCTGGAACTGAACGTCTTCGGTTCGAGGCTGGGCGGGTGCAGCTACTGATGGTGACTTGGATGAGTCTGTAGCTTTCGGGAGTTGGACAGCCTTAGGTCTTGCCGTCGGGGGCAGGCCGTATTTGATCGGCGCCGAAAGCATCGGTGACGGACCGACCTGCTTTGAAGACTTCGACTTCGATCCGACCGACTCGTCAGTGTGCTTGTGAGTTTTTGTCGACTCGATCCGTTGCTGCGCAGCAGGGACGCTTGCGGTCTTCGAGGAGGTTTGTTCCTTTGTGCCGAGGGTGGTTTTCGGCTCGAAGGCCTTGACCAGTTGCGGCTTCTGAATCTTCGGATCGACGGCCTTTTGGGCCTTGAGTCCTTTGGAAAAATCGCCATCTTTGGAGCTGGGCTTCGACGTCGACGTGAGCGTGACGTGTTTAACAGCAGACACAGGCTTCGTCGCTCCGATCTTCGGGTCGACGCCCCCTGTCGACCCCGAGGGGTCGAGCACACGTTTTGACTTGGGAGGCTCCGAAGTCTTCGAGCCGATGGTTGTTGTCAACACTTTCGGTTTCGATTTTGTGTCTTTATGTTTCGGTTTCGATTGCTCCACTGATTGTGGCCGCTCGACCGATGGCTCTTTGGAAATGTTCTTAGTCGGGCCTTGAAGCGGGACTAGAGAATGTGGATGAAGATCTTGGCTAAGGCCTTCCGGCGATGCCTCGACCTGAGCCGTGGAAGAGTCTGTATGGGGCCCCGCTACTGCGGTTGGGCCTAGCTCCTCGCTTGAGACGTCGTCGACGGCTCCGAGAGGTTGTGCGTTGTCTCCTACCTCGACGATGTCTTCATCATGGACGTAGAGTTCTCCCTCATCCTCTTCGTAATGTGAGTCTTGCTCCGATGCGGGATCCGAGTGCTGAGCAGGATCCTCTTCTCGTACACCCTCCTCGTCGTCACCCCCGAAGATATTTTCTGGATCGGGTGCCGAGTCCCGCGCCGACTGTCGTGCAGCGCGTCGAAGACGAAGAGTTTTCTTCGATCTGAACTTGGAACAGGCCATGCAGCTGGCCTCGTCGTAGTCTGGTGAGAGACATTTATTGCACACCAGGTGCACATCGATGTGAGGGTATTTCGAGTTGCAAACGGGGCAGCGCTTAAACGGACTTCGTTCCATCGACGATCGTCGATGGGGCCTCTGTCGTCAAAAGGCAATCTGTCGTCGACGACTTGTGGAAACAAGTGTAAGGCACCGAGCGAAAGACAATACCGACGCCCCGAAGGCCTTTTGGCCTTGAGAAAGAGTATTTATATATATTCCTAACTTAAGCTAAGAAAGTACATCCGAACCCGATGGCGGAAAAAAACAATCTGAGCATGGAGGGGATGCCCATGCGCACTGTAGTCCAGGGGAGGAGCCACCTATCTCGTGATACTTCGAAGACTCTTCCAGGACAACAATGTGCAATCTTCCGGACCCAACACTAGGCGGCGATCTATGCATAGATATAAATTCAGCAGCCCACATGCCTCAAACATAACTTTTCAGCATTATACAGCAATTCACCAAACCCCCTAGCGAAGCCACGGACAACAACCCCAGAAACTCTGCAACCAGCTCAGCGCCTACTTCCATCTGAAAATCAAGGCCCACTATGACAACTTCAACGAAATGGCGCCGGACACCACACTGCCCGATCCCCCTCCCCCCAAAGGAGAGACATCCAGCACTACCTTGAATCCTGCCACCATCGAACTCACCTTAGCAGCCATGAGGAAAACCCACTCAGGAGCCCCCACGGACCCCTGCCCACCACACATCTACCACAGGGCAGCCGCCACAATCGCACCCGAACTAGGACGGACCATTCAAACCTCCTTTCAATCCGGCATTTTCCCAGACGAAAGTCAAACCCCTTCTCAAGCAGCCCACGGCCGACCCGACAGACCTGAAGAACTACCGGCCCATCTCCCTTCTCGCCTTCGCGGCCAAAGTCACTGAGAGTCTCGTGAACAACCAACTGACTGCCTTCATCGACGAAAACACTATCCTGGACGCCTCCCAGTCCAGTTTCTGAAGCAACCACAGGACCTATATCGCCCTCCTCGCCGCCACCGACGACATACGCATGCTACTCGACCAGAGTCACACCGCTGCCCTCATCCTACTTAACCTTTCCGCAGCATTTGACAGTCTCACACCGCACCCTAGCTGCCAGACTACACGACACGGGATACGAGGAACCGCCCTTTCCTGGATACACTCCTTCCTCTCCGGCAGAAGGCAAAGGATCAGACTCCCCCCTTTCATCTCAGAACCCACAGAGATCAACTGCGGATCACTACTCAGCCCCACGCTTTTCAACATCTACATAGCCCCCCCTCACCATCGTCCGACAGCACGGGCTCAGCATAGTATCTTACGCCGACGACACACAGCTCATCCTCTCCATCACGAAGAACCCTGAAGACACCAAACTGTTTCCAGGAAGGAATGCAGGACGTCGCCAACTGGATGAAAAACAGCTGCCTAAAACTAAACTCAGAGAAGACTGAAGTCCTCATCCTCGGACCTTCCACCTCTGCATGGGACAACACCTGGTGGCCCTCTGCCCACGGGAGCCCGCAACCTCAACATCATCCTCGACTCCTTCCTCACCACGACCGGCCAGATCAACTCCATCGCCTCCACTAGCTTCAACTGCATATGGATCCTACGCAAGACCTTCAAATGGATACCACCCCCGAATGTACGCACTCATAACCAGCAGACTGGACTACGGCAATGCCCTCTACGCAGGAATCAACAAAAGTTTCCTACACAAACTCCAAGCCATCCAAAACGCCGCAGCCAGTCTCGTCCTCGTAACCCCACGGCACGAACACATGTCCCAATACCTACGAGACCTCCACTGGCTCCCCGTTGAAAACAGTTACCTTCAAGGTGCTCACCCATGCCTATAAACCACTCCACAACATCGGACACAAATACCTCAACGAGGGTGTCTCCTTCCACGTACCCAGGAGGAACCTCCGCTCCGCCGACCTCGCACTTGCAGACCCACACCGGATCCACAAAGCCCAAGCTGGAGGAAGAGCTTTCTCCTACGTCACAGCCAAAGCCTGGAACAAGCTACCAGTTAACATCAGACGCTCGCCCACCCTGCACCCCTTCAGGAGGGACCTCAAGACATGGCTCTGTGCCTGAACCGGAGGTGTTCTGTGGCATGGACTTCCTCTGCCCCGGAAGCAACAATGGACCCAGTTATACTAGTCAGTCCTGCCTGTCAATGTCGGTTTCTTTTTTAACCCTGCCTGTGCCCTCAGACACAGAATCTAACGATCTTTGGAGTCAGGAGACATACTGTCCTGCTATTCATTAGTTTGAGTCACTGGCATGAGGAAAAAGCACAACAAATTAACATCTCTCTATGATATCACGAACAATTTAGGAGGAAAAGAGTGAATAGAAATTATAAAAACCTCATCACAACTAGCAATTTGAACAAGGGCAGCTGGTCCATTATAGAGAAAAAAAGCCTAAAGGAGGACAAATGGCCCGGATGGGTTGTAGGCGGCTTGCTGTGTTAACGCTCCCAGTTGGAACATCTCTTGGCCGTGTTTACGCTTTTGAATGGTCCTTGACCGCCTTGTGCTTATGCAGGTGCGGTTGGCTGTACTCGATGCAATGTTTTCCTTTGCTGCTCAATAAAAAAGATTTAATACTAAGGGAGGACAAATAACCTTTACCTGCGCCCACTAGTAGGCATGGACATAACAGAAAACAAGACATAAGATTGTCTGGCCTGCAACTGGTCAGTATTGTGTGTGCCACACCAGGCCACAAACTTGCCCCAGCACCCAGAGTTGACAGACTTTGTAGAGTGATGCCAGACAGCAAGTGTGACATCCACAACTTTGGGGGATATGGATATCGAAAACAGTCAATTGCTTACGCTCAATCTTCACAGGTGGAGTTGCAGATTTATCAGTCTGCCGCTTAGAGAGGATCTCCTATTACAGCTACAGGACAGGGGCCTATATCAGAACCAGTGCAGAGGACAGATGCTCCAGTCCAGTCATTTCAGGGACAAAACCCTCATTGCCCAGTCGTTCCAATCATTACATTTCTGGGAAGAAGTGCCCGAAACATGTACATGAGTCCAGGTCTCCACTCTTGCCAGAATGCTAGCTAACCAAAAAGGCGGAATTCAGATCTGAAAAACACCCAAAAAATCTCTTATTTTTACATACTTCCAAAGGTTCATAAAGCAATATATTCTGTACTAAAAATACCGAACCACTCCTGAGGCGGAAGCCGGGAGAGTCTGCTCGCTGTTTGTTTTTAAAATCTATTTGCATTGTTTGTGCTTGTAAAACCACGTTTCACTCACCCTTGAGCACTTTTCCCCAGAAAGCTGATACAAAGTCCCTCGCACAGCGGATCTTAGGGCTGTTGCAGGCAGGGAACAACATCGCCGCCATCGCGCGCTCAACCCCCGGGCCACGCCCACTTCCTGAGGCCACGCCTCTCTCCTCCCTATATCTATGTGCATTTACCGGACGCGCAGCGGACAAGCGCAGCGGGCACGCCAAAGGAAAGCCCGTCTGCGCCCGTCCGCGCCAGGCCGGGCCCAGGGCCCAAAACCCCTGGAGGTTACTTCACAATACCTAGGGTGTATACGCCTGAACTACTACTCTCCATGCGACACCCTATCAAACAAAAATGTCAGATCCTACCAAATGATAGGCACAATTCCATCTCGTGTACGTCCTGCAATTTCCAACTTGATGTTCCTCAGCTCTGTCGGCCCACTGTCGCAAACCGTAAGCCGGCACACATGTGGCTTTTAGGAAGCCTGAACAGTAGATCCCTCAGCAAAAATAAAAGACACATATTTGACCTCTTGTCCCACAACTCTCTGGACGCCCTATTTCTCACGAAGACGTGGCTACACGCCAGCTCAGGCCCAGACATAGCGGAAGCCCTCCCGTCCACTTATGCCATAGCCAGAATAGACCGAACCACTGGAGTTGGGGGTGGCATAGCTGTTATTTTTAAAAAATCGGTGCAATGTACCCTGGAACCAGTCTCCCTGAACGCCTGCGAGATGGCCCTATTTAAACTTCAACTCCACCCGAACTTTACCTTCACGGGTCTCCTGAGTTACCGACCACCTGGCCCCCCTCAACCCTGGGCAACCCAACTAGTGGACTGGGTCGCCTCGGTCCGGATAAACTACAGCAATATGTCCATCTTAGGCGAACTAAATATACATTTTGACGACCAGCTACATAAACCAGGCTCAAACCTAATCCACGATCTTGCTGCCATGAACCTCACTTTGTGGAACTCGGGGGCCACACACAAAAGAGGACACCTTCTGGACCCTATTTTTTCCAGTCTTCCACTGTCACTTTGTCACCCAGCCTTGCCCCTACACTGGTCTGATCCCTTCCTTATAAATTTCAGCGTGTCAGACCACATGAACTCCTGTCCCTCCGACAGGACAGGACAGTCCGGCAACAGAAACTGGAAGAAACTGGACATAAACCACCTTGTGTCCGTTCTAGACTCGGCACCCCTGGATGAATTATTTGACACCAAGGACATAGACATTGTAGCTACTAAAATTAACAATTGGCTACTAGGAGCCTTAGACACCTGCTTTCCCTTGACTCGTAAAAAAATCACAAACCATAACCCTCCTGCGTTATGGTATAACGTGGAACTGAAGGCAGCGAAATCCAAGTGTAAACGCCTGGAACGACCCTGGAGGACAGACTACTCTCCTACAGCCTGCCTGACCTACCGAAACGAACTCAAGCTCTATCATGAAGCCTGTTCCACGGCAAGAACCAACTACGTGGCGAAAGCAATCTCAGAAGCCACAAACAAATCCAAAACTCTTTTTAATCTCGTAAAAGAATTAGCGGGCTCAAATACTTCAGCCAAACCCCCTCCATTGAATAATGTCCAATGTGAAGAATTGGCGCAGTTCTTTACTAAAAAGATTGAGACCATCTACCAGGACATTGTAAAACAGCACCAGATACAAGCAGAAACTGTCCTGGACCTGGATCCAAAGGGGGAGGCCATTTCCCCTGAGCAAAACCCGCCCTACGTGCCATTAACATCCTGGCCCGAGATAAATGTTCATGGTCTTCGAGTCATATTAGGGAAAGTAAAATCTGGCTCTCCTATGGACCCCCTCCCAATCTCTGTACTGAGACTCCTGGACACCCCACAACTCACTGTCATCTGCCAAACTTTGAACTTATCCCTCTCCACAGCAAAGGTCCCAGCCATGTGGAAACATGCCACGGTGTCACCACTTCTCAAGAAACCATCGGCGGATCCGAAAGTGCTGGCCAATTTCCGTCCTATATCCCTCTTACCTGTATTCTCCAAAATCTTGGAGAAACACGTCCACGGACACCTTGCCACTTTCACGGAGGCAAACAACATACTTCACCCCTCCCAATCGGGTTCCCGCCCTGGCTTTTCCACTGAGACGACACTGCTTGGGGTCATGGAAAATCTTCGCCTCCTAGTCGACAGAGGTGACTCCGCTGCGCTGATTTTACTCGACCTCAGTGCAGCGTTCGACACCATCTCCCACCACATTCTGTTAAAATCGCTCTCCACCATTGGACTTAGGGGCAAAGCACTGGACTGGATATCATCTTTTCTGACGCTCAGGACGTTTCAAGTCACCTCTAGTACCGCGGCCTCAAATGTCCATCAATCCCCCTACGGTGTCCCTCAGGGATCTGTACTGAGCCCCCTGCTTTTTAACTTCTACGTTACCCCACTAGCTCAGATCGCCGAAGCAGCAGGCCTCAACATGTTCACTTACGCCGACGATTCTCAAATCGCATTTTCACTATCCAACAGAGACCCCGACTCCTCCTCCCTTCTGCAGTCTGGCCTTAGGAGCATTGCCACCTGGATGAGAGATAACATGCTCAAACTTAACGGCAGCAAAACTGAGGTTTTAATACTGGGCCCTAATCAAAACCTTTGGAACCCAAGACATTGGCCAACTGAAATGGGCTCCCTACCCATCCCGTCACAAAAAGTACGAGACTTCGGTATAATCATCGACAACGGCCTTACTATGGAACCCCAAGTCACAAATCTGACATCCACCTGCTTCACCATCCCACCATCCTGAGGTGGCTCAGGAAAATCATATGGATGATACCTGACGACACTCAAAAATCAGTGGTCAACGCATTAATTACCTCCCGCTTGGACTACGGAAAAGTCCTCTACCTAGGAGCTTCAAAAACAGTCATGCGACGCCTTCAATTGGTGCAAAACGCCGCAGCTAGACTGCTTTGTAAGTGCCACAGGAGGGAACACATGTCCGGTCACCTTAAAACGCTCCACTGGCTACGAATTGAAAATAGGGTTAAATTCAAAACCCTCAGCCTAATGCACAGAATCAAATGGGGCAATGCACCCAGATACCTGCAAGCCCTCGTTCAAGCCTACACGCCAGCTCGCTGCCTGCGATCCTCATCTCAAGGCCTTTTTTCAGTTCCCAAAATACGCCTAATAAGGATGGGGGGTAGATCTTTCTCCCTTCTGGGCCCCAAGCTCTGGAACTCCCTTCCTCAACACCTAAGCCTGGAAACCAGCTACACCCACTTCCGCAAAGCCATCAAAACCTGGCTTTTCAACCAGTAATTTGCTCCTGCCTCTCTCCTGAGTCTCTCGCTCCTGCTTTTGTGGTTTTGTATTCTCTTAGCGCCGGGAAACCCTTTTCGGGTAGCTGTCGCGCTCTATAAACCCAACAAATAAATAAATAAATAAATGAATAAATACTCAGAACACCAATTGACTCCAGCATCGGATCAGCCCTAGAACCTCTATCCCATATCTCGTATTGGTATCTGAGAACCATGGTATAGAGAATGCCATCCACATTAAGGAAACAAAAGAGGTTTTGAATATCTTATAAGGAATAACATTTGATGCTCAATTGGAGATGTGAGTGCCTATGGACTTGGGAGTCCCTATACAATATTATTCCCCACGAGGAGTATACTACAGAGTAACAATGGTATTCCACAACACCTATGAACTTTGTAGTTGTAGGACTGCACAAGACCTTAAAAACAAAATAACCTTCATTTGGAGAAGAAGTTCTCTTTACAAACACATGAAACTTCAATGGGTAGCACATTTGCCCCAAGTATTGCATGCCTGTATATACATGAATTTAAAATTACACATATGCTTAATGAGGAGTCATTATCAAGATAACATCAGATACTGGAAACATTATGTTGATGACATCCTTATTACATGGAAAGGCAAGGAGAAAGAAGTTGAGTATTTTACAATGTGGCTCAACAATTGCAACAGATGTTTGCATTTCACAATGAGACGAAGACCACTATCATTCTTAGATCTTCTGATCTTGGCCCCTGAAAAGGCTGAGATGTGAAGTGCTCCACAAACTAATGGATAGGAAAAACGTCCTGAGATATGAAAATTTCCATCCAAAATCCCTCAGATTGCCTTCCAATAGGAAAATTCCTGATCTGGAAAAACTGTCCAGAAAAGCCTGACTTTAACCTTTTCCATGCTCCCAGAGTGTGAAAAGTGCTCGGGGCGGCTCCCGGCCGTCCTAACACCCACCCTGGACTGTACTGGCGCTCCCCCCACAACCCCCCCTTCATGTTGCCCCACAGGGTAGGGCAGCGGAAGGGCTTCCGCTGCCCCCACGTCATCTAATGACGTCATCACGCGCGGACATCATTAGATGAAACTGGACGTGCTGGAAGTCATTTGGCGTGGGCACACCTGCTAATATAGGGGCATCATGTATACAGTTCATCAGTCTACTTACTGCTCCATTAATGTAGAAGCTATATAGGGTCGGGCGAGATCACACCCTTGTCTAACACCTTGAATAATCTCAAATCTTGTCTGTCAGGTCCCCAGCAGTATTCCACCTGACCTAAGGGTTTTCCTTTCCTCGGAGGAGTCTTTGAGAATTCCTGCTGCACGATTGTGCAGCAGGAATGCCCACTAGACACCAGGGATTTTTTTTGTTTAATTTGTTTTTTGTTTTCTAATGCATGCGAGGAGCGGCCCCTTGGGCAAGAGTCGCTCCCCTTTGGGGGCATTTTATGTGGCTGTTTCTGCCCAAAAATATTTTAGATGGCCCACTAGGTCACCAGGGATTTTCTTATTTTAGTTAATTTTTTTGTATATGAAATGCATGCGGGGAGCGGCATCTTGGGCAATGGTCGCTCCCCTTTGGGGGGCAGTTTGTGTGCCCATTTTTGCTCCCCTGGGTTCGCAGATCGGCCCAACAGTATTGTAGATGGCCCACTTGGCAATCAGGGATTTTCTCATTTTAGTTTATTTTTTGTATATATGAAATGCATGTGGGGAGCGGCACCTTGGGCAAGAGTCACTCCCCTTTGGGAGGCATTGTGTGTGGCAGAAGCAATTAAACAACAGGATTGTTTTTGGAAAGTTGCCCCTTTGGGGGCAGATCGGCCATATGTTTTCAGGCCATTTGTCCCCAAGGGGTGGCAGAAGACACTAGTTACCAGTTTTTTTTTTTTTTAATGTTGTTGGGGAGCAGCTTCTTGGGCAAGGGTCACTCCCCTTTTACTGGGGTGAATATTTTGCCGTTTCTTCCCCCCTTGAAGGCAGATCGGCATTATGCTTTTAGGTCCACTCTACCCCTTAGCTTGGCTGGTGGATTGTGTGTGGACTGGTGCATTATTTACATATGAGATTAAAATGTTCTATTCTCCTTTTTATTCTAGTGCAAAGCTTTTGGTTCTTGTTTGCTGTTTTAGCAGTGGCCGATCTGCAGTTTTGCGTAGTAGCATTTATTTGGTTGAAAAAATATTTTCTATTGCATTTACTCCAAATGAGTATTATTGTCATGCACAAGTGAATTTTTTTTAAGTATTGTCATACCAGCAGCATATTTAGTTTGCGTTTTGAGTGTAAAATTCTTTTCGATGCATTTTGCATTGTCTTATGTTAATTTCCTTTTTCCTCTTTTAGTGGGATATTGTTGGTCCTTGCTTTGTCTGTGCATCAGTAGGTGGTGGTGGGTCTAGCTGCTTCTGACAAGTGAGGAGCAAAGCTTTTGGAGTATACAAGTCTGTGATAAAGCCACATTTTCTTTAATAATTATTTTACAAAGTGTTAGTTGTTGTTGACTTGTTTGACAAGTTACCTTTGTTAGTAAGGAGTATGGCTAGCCGCAGAATTACTGCTCAGCAGGTGGTTGCTATGCTTTTTGAATCTTCCTCTGACCAGGCTTATGAGACTCACTCTGAGGGAGAGGAGGAAGTGCAAGATTCTGGTAGTGAGTTTTCAGTCCACAAGGAATCATCTGATGATGAAGCTAATCTCAGTGCGGATGAAGGGCCTGTTTTAGAGGAGGACACTGATGTGTCGATGGTGCAGCAAGAGGCATCTGGATTGCAGCCTGGGGCTGCAAGGCTTCCCATTGGAAGTGCTGGACTCTGGGTTGATCCAAACATGGTGCAGCCGGTGTTGCCTGCCTTTAGTGGTGATGCAGGGTGTAGAGTGAATTGTGATTTTTTTTTTTGCCTATACATTTTTTTCTGTTTATGGATGATTTATTTTTGCATGAGATTGTTGAGCAGACTAATTTGTATGCTGGACAGTATTTGAGGGACAACAGTGATAGACTTAGGCCCCACGCTAGAACTATCCGGTGGACTCCCACAAATCTGAATGAGATTACGTTTTTGGGTGTGACTTTTTCGATGGGCTTGATAAGGAAGCAGTCCATGGCTTCATATTGGTCAAACAGTCCATTGATGGCAACGTCCATATTTCCTGCAATTATGAGTCGTGGTCGGTATTTACTTGTGCTTCGGATGCTGCATTTTGTAGAGTACCCTTCAGCGTTGCCACAAAATCACCCTGACTGTGACCGTCTTTTTAAGATTCGGTCTCTTCTTGATCACTTAGTAGATCGATTTTCAGAGATCTATACTCTAGGGGAAAAAACATCTGTTGATGAGTCCTTAGTCCTGTTCATGGTCCTGTTTAGTTGTTAGACAGTACATTCCTAGCCAGAGGGCACGTTATGGAATTCAGATGTATATGTTGTCTGAGAGTAGGACAGGAAACGTCTATAATTTCCGGGAGTACACAGGTAGGGATTCCACTGTTGTCCTCCATAGTTGTCCGTCCACTCTAGGAGTTTCAGGGGAAATTGTGCGGGAATTGCTGGAGGACTTTAACAAAAGGTCCCCTTTTTGTACCTAGATAACTTCTACATTGCTGTTCAATTGTTTAAGGAAGTGTTCAAAGTGGACACTCTTGCTTGTGGCACAATCCGCTCTAACCGTAAAGGTTACCCAAAAGAGCTGGTTTGTAAAAAGGCTTCAGAGGGGACAGTGCAGTGCCTTGCGTAGTTATGAACAGCTAGCTGTTAAATTTGTGGCAGGAGGGATGTGTACATGCGGACTAACCATCCATGAGGAGTACTTCACCTGTGGCTGTTTGGGGTCAGGTTGTTGAAGTGCACAAACGTGTGCATTGTAGACTACAATAAGCACAAGTGTGGTATCGATAGAGTAGATCAGAGGTTGGAACTTTACACTACTATTCGTAAGGTTTACATTTGGTATAAGAAGTTGGCTATCCATCTATTCAATTTAGCAATTTTTAATGCTATTGTTGTGTTCAAGGAGTGTTCTCCAGCGACAAAGATGACTTTTGTTCAGTTTCATGAGTCTGTGATAGGCCTTTTTGTAGAGGAACAGGCAAGTGTTCCTACAGTTGGAGTGGAGGAGGATGTGGCTAGTTTGAAAGATCTTCAAAAAATGGAGCAGAGTTTCCCTCCAATGCCAGACGCACTGCTTCAACCGTGATATTCACTTTTTTACCAGCAACTTTTTCAATTTAAGCAATAACTCATCAATGTTCTCCAAAGCTTTTTTACAACTTAATTTATTTTCATAGTTCTTTTCACTTGTGTGACAGTTATGTATTTCAACAACTTCTCATGCCTCAGATATGCCCATCCGAGCCTTTGTCTAGGCACACCAGAAAACATAAAACATTTTCAATCGCGAATTTGATATTACCCAATGCATTTCGGGCCTTGGATTATCCCTTCTTCAGGGGTTCACTACAAATGAAAGGAAGTTATCATTAAAATGTGGCTAGGAACAGATTGAAAAATCGCCACTTTCCCGATTTAATTCCTCCCACGCCCCAAAAAAACAATTCCTGTTAGAGATGTAGAGTCAGTTTGTGAAGAGTTATGCGGAAGGAGAGTCGTATGTACTGTGCAGAATTGTCCTAATCCTGGGCTGTGTGTGCCCATGGTTCAGATTGTATCACACAAGAGATTTTGGGAGCAACCGAGAGTCTAATAGTGTAGTGCCTGGTCTGTATGGTTTTATATTTGGTGTTCAGTTTCACAGCGAGCATAAGAATGATGTCTTTAGTTACCGCTGTTGTGTTTGTAGTTATAGTTTTGTGTCTAGTTCCAATTGGTTTGTGTTTTCTTTTTTGTTAAAAAAAAAGTAAGAATGGACAATGTGCGTGGACTGGCGCTTGGACCTGGGTTTTTGCCCCGGATCCATCTAAGGAAACCTACTAAACCCAATCAGTACTGAAAACTAGAGACCCAGGGGAGTCCAGAGAGGTATGGCTTGCACGGATCCTCCAATGTTTTCCTACCCAGAATCGCCCTGCAAACCTCAAATTTAGCTGGAAAAAAATATCTAATTTTTGCAAATTTCTGTGTGGGAAAGTTGTGGGATCACCAGACTGACATAAGCTTCCTACCACCAAGCGTTCCCCAAGGTCTCCAGATAAAAATGGTACCTCACTTGTAGGCCAAGTACCCATGACAGGCAAGGGCCCAAACATATTGTGGAGAATGCTAAATTATCATAAAACTACCTGGCTTTGCAAGGGAAGCACCTGGGTTTTTGGCTCCGGGCTCGTGGCCATCTATGGATTACGCAGATTCCAAACTTTCCATCACAGAAATGTGAGGAAAAGGTTTTTTTTTTTATTTATTTTTTTTATGAGGTTTGCATGGGATTCCGGGTAACAGAACCTGGTGAAAGCCAGACAGGTCACCCCCTCCTGGATTCCCCTGGGTGTCTAGTTTTAAAAAATGTATAGGTTTGCTAGGTTTCCCTAAGTGCCGGCTGGACTAGGGTTCAAAATCCATAGCTAGGCATTTTGTTAAAAAATGGTCAGTTTTCAGTGTAAAAATGTTGTGTCCACGTTGCGTTTTGGCCCATTTCCTGTTGTGGGCACTAGGCCTACTCACATAAGTGAGGTACTATTTTTATCGGGAGACTTACAGGAGAATACTGAATTGTAGCGCAACTGTTATTATCTATTGACTTTTGATGCATTTCTACCTTTCAAATGTAAGAATGTGTAAAAAAGAAGTCACTTGGAAAAAAGTCCTATAATTCATATGCTAGTATGGGTACCCACAAATTTGGAGATGTGCAAATAGCTACTGTTTCTAAATTCTATATTTTGTTCCCATTTTGGAAATACATAGATGTATTTGATACCCATTTTTCACTCTTTATATTTTACCAAATGAACTGCTATATACCTGGTACACAATGAAAAAACATTGCTAGACGCTGCTCAGTTATTAGCTCTGGGTTCCACAGCTTCTTGGTAAACCTACAAGTCCGTTATATCCCCACAACCAGAAGGGTCCAGCAGATGTAACTGTATATTGCTTTCAAACATCTGTCGTACTTAGAAGTTACAGGTGAAAACGTTGGCGCAAATGCCTGTCTTTTCAACTCATTTTCAAATTTCTTATTTTCAACTGCTAGTATTTGTAAGAAAAAAAACCTTGAAGGTTCTGCACAAAAGACCCCTTGCTGAATTCAGAATTTTGTCTACTTTTCTGCAATGTATAGCTTTCCAGGATTCTTTATTGCTTTCATACCCATTTCTACCCCTAACTGGAAGGAGGTTGAAGGCGCACAAAAAATAGCAAAAATAGGCTATGTCCCAGTAAAATACCAAAACTTGTAAAAAAAAAAAAATAATTGTTTTTTTACTGACAAACGTCTGCCAGTCCCTGAAAGCTTGAAAGATGGTGAATTCAGTACCCCTAACCCTTTGCTGATATCATTTGCAGGGGGGAAAAAGACAGATGCTTTCTTCTGCAGCACTTTTTTCCCCGCAAAAAGAAAAAACACAATTTAGCTGTATTTTGCCTAATTTCTAGGTCCCCTCCAGGGGAAGCAACAATCCCTGGGTTTCCTTAAAATCCCTATGATGCTGGAAGTAAAGGACGCAAATTTTGTGTGAATACCTTATGTGGTCAAAATGTTACAGGGGCCTAAGCGCGAACTACCCCAAATAGCCATAAGAAGGCTTAGCACAGGGGGAGAAAAGACCTAGCAACGAAGGGATTAAGATAAATGTTGAAAAACGATCAAAAAATAAAGGATTGAGGATACTCTGACAAAATAGTGAAGCAAGCCAGAAATAGGGCATCTAACCACCCATACCACTAATTTTTACAAACACATGAAACAAATACAGAATATGCATCACATCTTATGGAGTTTACTCCAATGACTTAAAACAAATTTCTGCAAGACTTTAGAAGATCTCAGCTTCACGATCACTACAATTTAAGAAACCAATGTTCTCATTTAAATGAGGAAAATCAATCAGGGACATAATTATACACAACAGACTAAAACCCAGACACTAGGAGATACAAATGAGACCACAATGAAACCACTGTGTGAACTATAATATGTGTAATATCACTGAAAGACACAGAAATTGACCTTAGACTAAAAGGTCCCTGAAGAATACCATACCAACTGTAATTTGGACAATGTTAATTAATATTATTGTATGCCCTTGTAATGTAAAATATGCATGTATGATAACCAGGAAAATTAAACTAAGAATAAACTAATACTGCAGGGGCAAGAAAACAAACTTACTACACATTATTTTGACCCACGTAATATTGAGAATGACCTAAAATAGGCCATTACTGAAAAAACATAGACCAACTGGTCCAAATACATCCTCCAGATTGCTGTATTACGAACAACTCTGAATTTCTCATTTGAAATCTCACAAAATTGGTTTCATAATGAAATATAATAAACAGGGGGAAGTGACAGGACACTAGACTGTTACACAGTATCAAACCTACAATAAGACTATAGGCCCTTATAGGTTCATGAAAGCCAGAGTCCAACCAGATTAACTTGGGGGGGTGGGGAGTATTTAATTTTCAAAGGCATGTCTATTGAGATAATTTCCAACCAACCAATTTTTAAAGACAAAAACATTGCTTACAATTTTTCGAAGTGTACATAGGTCTACCATTTTATTAAGTACTGATGGGGGAATCCATATAAGGTGGAGGATACACCAGATTTAAAATCCACAACATTATGCAGGAGAAAAATACCACTATCATACTGGCATTAGTGTTTATGCCCAATAACTTTGACTAGCTAATCTATAAAATAGTTATGAAGCCTACGCTCCAGACCAGGAGCTCCATAATCACCTACCTTTGACTAAAGGACTGGCACAAGGCCTTCTGTTAGAACTACAAACTCCCAAGATCGCTGGTGTGCAACCAGATGACAGATACCACCGCATCAAGTCATCATTTATGCAAAATGTTGAAAGTTGTCGCTGTATACGTTCAAAGGCTACCAACACGACGATAACAATATAATCCAAAGGGACTGCCACCCATCAAGCTCATGAAGACTAACACAGTATAAGGAATATGTCTATAACTATGGGCACACAGAGACCAACCAACTATAAATGGGATAGATAAATAGATAGATGCAACAAGCCTTCCCAATATGCTGATAGCATGAGTACACAAGATGAAAAGAGATGAAACTCACGGACCACAATTATTATGGAAAAGAGTAGTATGTATATACGTTGTCTTTGAACAAAGCGCAGTCCTTGCAAGCCTTTTATTTGCTTAATGCTAAGAGCCCAGGACACTTTACTGAGATAAAGGGCCCATCATTCTCACATATGTAAGACTCATGCATGCAAGATTTTTGAGCCATAAAAGATATGGAACTATTTGACCGTGGCCACAAGTACGACAGAAATGCTATGCTTGAGTTTTTTGCATTTTTGTCTCCTACTAAGTTTTGTCCATGCATGTCTTTTTATGTTGAAAAACGCTAAGTGTCCAGAACACCTTACTCCCTGTTACAGACTCAAATAAGAAAATCAACAATAACATGGGGTTATACTATTACAAGAGAAGAGGGCTTCATAATGGGATTGCAGGGGGTATGATACAGCATCAATACTGATCCATTAAGAATGGCTACAACTTTCATTAAAATTATTTCAACTGTGTGACAATAGAGAAGGGCCCTCTGGTGTTCAAGAAGTGGGTATAAAGGAGGAGGAGGAGGAGGAGGAGGAGGAGGAGGAGGAGGAGGAGGAGGAGGAGGAGGAGGAGGAGGAGGAGGAGGAGGAGGAGGAGGAGGAGGAGGAGGAGGAGGAGGAGGAGGAGGAGGAGGAGGAGGAGGAGGAGGAGGAGGAGGAGGAGGAGGAGGAGGAGGAGGAGGAGGAGGAGGAGGGAGAGAGAGAGAGAGAGTGTGTGTGTGTGTACATTTGAATCACTGTATTCAGCAGACATCCCATAAGCAATATGCTACTTACCAGTATGCATCTGTTCTTGGCATGTAGGGCTGCTGACATTCATATCTGTGCATAGATCGCCGCCTAGTGTTGGGTCCGGATGATTGCACTTTGTGGTCTTGGACAAGTCTTCGAAGTATCACGAGATAGGTGACTCCTCCCCTGGACTACAGTGCGCATTGGCATCTTCTCCATCCTCAGATTGTTTTTCGCCATTGATGGAGATAGGAAAGTAAGATATGGCCATGCCAGAGATAATGCTGCAGCTGCGACAGGCACCGGGGAGGAGGGCGGGCGATATGAATGTCAGCAGCCCTACATGCCAAGAACAGATGCATACTGGTAAGTAGCATATTCCGTTCGAGGCATGTGGGCTGCTGAATTCATATCTGTGCATCGACTGAATAGCAGTATCTCCTCTAGCGGTGGCCACCTGTGCCAGCTGCAGCAGTTTGGAAAAGAGTTTTGAGGACAGCCTGGCCTACAGCAGCTTGCTGTTTTGCTTGCACGTCTACACAGTAGTGTTTAGTGAAAGTGTGTATGGTGGACCAAGTGGCTGCCTTACAGATGTCTTCAAGAGGAATATTTCCTAGGAAAGCCATGGATGCCCCCATTTTCCGTGTGTGCTCTAGGGGGGACGGTTAAAGTGCGTTTAGCTTTTAGATAACATATTTGAATGCATTTAACTATCCATCTGGCTATTCCTGACTTTGAAATAGGACTTCCTTTGTGTTGTGGTGCAAAAGCAACAAATAGTTGTTTTGTCTTTCTAAATGATTTAGTTCTGTCCACATAATAAAGTAGAGCTCTTTTTACATCTAGTGTGTGTAGGGCTCTCTCAGCTACTGACTGCGGATTCTGAAAGAATACTGACAGTTCAATTGCTTGATTGATATGGAAATTGGATACAACGTTAGGCATGAATTTGGGGTTGGTTCTAAGAACCACCCTGTTAGCATGTACCTGCATGAAAGGTTCTTGAATTGTTAGTGCTTGTAATTCGCTCACTCTTCTGAGTGAGGTAATGGCAATTAAGAATGCAACCTTCCACGTTAAGAATTGTAGTTCGCATGAGTGTAAAGGTTCGAATGGAGGTCCCATGAGTCTGGTAAGCACTATATTTAGATTACAGACTGGGGAAGGGGGTGTCTTGGAGGGATCACCCTTTTTAAACCATCCATGAAGGTTTTGATTGCTGGTACTCTAAACAGTGAAAGGTGTTGCCTGTTTTGAAGGTATGCTGCTATAGCAGCAAGGTGTAGTCGTATAGAAGAGTATGAACAATTGTTACTTACCTGTAAACAGGTGGTTCTCCAGTATTGTCGTCTTTCATAGATTCACATGCTTGAATATTCCCCGTCGTCGGAGTGAGAGTCCCACGGTAAATAAAATAGCAATAACATACTAATAATATGTATATCTAACACATAACAGATGAAACACATATTAGAAAACAGGCAGTAAATGCCTAGACATAATTCCTCATAGGAATACATGAACAGGGAAAAAAAACATGTATCCTATTCCTGTCATTATGTTGGTCCAAACTGTAGCCAATCAGGCGCCAGCAGCCCTCCAGAACCTTCTCCTCAGAGCTCAGCACCTCAGATTTTCGTAGCACAAGAGTGACCACAGAGTCTATGAGGAGAAGAGAGCCTTTGAGGGGAGGAAGGGTGGGTCGCATGTGAATCTATGAAAGACACCAATACTGGAGAACCACCTGTTTACAGGTAAGTAACAATTGTTCTTCTCCAGTATTAGGGTGTCTTTCATAGATTCACATGCTTGAATATGAAATAGAAAGCAGTATTATCTGAAGAAAACTTCCCATAATGGAGGAGGGAAGACAGAGGCTCACCTTATTGAAAAAGAGTGCGAAGCACAGCCTGTCCCACTGCAGTGTCTGCTTCGTTGAAGGCACCCAGGCAGTAGTGTTTCATAAACGTGTGTCTGCTTGACCATGTGGCTGCTCTGCAGATCTGATGCAGCGGCACACTGGCAAACAGGGCAGTTGAAGAAGACATCGCCCTGGTAGAATGGGCCCTCACTGAAGACTGTAGAGGCTTGCCTGCCTGTTGATGGCAGAAAACGATGGCCGAGGAAACCCAACGAGCAATTGTAGGTTCGGGAACTGGACGCCCGTTGTGGAAACGTCCATAAGCTATGAAGATGGCAAAAGTCAGCAGCTGCAGAAATCCACCTAACTATAGTTTGTTTAGACACTGCTTGCCCTTGCCGTATCTTTCCATAGGCAATAAACAGTTGATTGGATTTGAGAATGACTGAGGTCCTTTGCAAATAGAATTTTAAACATCTTCTGATGTCAAGGGTATGTAATGCCCTCTCCGCAGGGGATTGCGGATTAGGAAAAAACGTCTTTAAGATGACTGGTTCATTCAGGTGAAAATCCGAAGGCACTTTAGGCATAAACCTTGGGTTTGTAGGTAGCACCACAGAATTGGACGTGAATTGTAATAAGGGTGAATTGATGTTGAAAGCCTGAACATCACTGACTCTTCTAGATGAAGGTAATGCTAGCAAAAGAGAAACGCTCTATGTTAAGAATTTGAAATACACCCTTAAAATTGGCTCAAATGGGTGGCGCATGAGCTGCGCTAATACTACATTAAAATGCCATGATGGAGGCGGACGACGTACAGGAGGAAACATTCTGAATAGTCCCTTAAAGAACTGTTGTATTCTTGAAGAATAAAGAGAGGTGGACCCATCCTGACGTTACCTTGAAATGGCTGCCAAAAAGACCTTCAACGTTGCATGAGATAAGCCTGATCTTGCCAAGTGCAAGAAAAAAGGTAATATATCTGGTCCGGAGGTTGCATGAAATGGGTGAACCCCAGCAGATTAACACCAAATGCAGATTCTTTTCCATTGCAGTCTGTATGTCTTTATTTTAGTAGGTGATCTCGCGTAAGCCAGTACCTCCTTACAATCCGCCGAGATAGCCCGATGAGCTAATTCAAGGTGCTCAGACGCCAAGCTGCTAATTTTAGAGAAGCCGGATCCGGATGGCAAATTTGACCATTCTGAATGGAGAGGAGATTCGGTATTGGTCGAAACTGTATTGGATCGTACTCAGAGGAGAAGAAGTTTGGTGAACCAGTATTGGCGTGGCCATCTGGGGGCGATGAGAATCAAGCGACACGGCTCTTTCTTCATCTTCCAGAGAACTCTCGGAACCAACGGTATCAGAGGAAAAGCGTAAGCATATATTTGAGACCAGTTTATCGAAAATGCCTTCCCCTGCGAGTCCCTGTGGGGATGCCAGCTTGCAAAGAAACAGGCATTTGCTGTTCCTTTCTGTCGCAAAGAGGTCCAGATCGGGATGACCCCACTGCTGGAAGATTCGATCCGCCGTTGACTGATGCAGTTCCTATTCGTGGTTGGACATCGTTGACCTGCCAAAGAGTGTCCGCCAGCACATTTGCAACTCACGGCACATGAACAGCCAAGAGATTGATCCTGTGTCGTATCGCCCAAGCCCATATCTCTTGGGCTTACTGAGATAGAAGAAACAACCTCGTTCTTCCCTGTTTGTTTAAGTAATGCATACTTGAAGTATTGTCTGTGCGAACCAATACTGTGGCCCCTTGAATGATTGCACGAAAGGATTTGAGGGTTAAGAAGATGGCACCTAGCTCTAGCAGATTGACGTGCCAAGCCTTTTGTCGAGGGTTCCATCTCTCACTGACCTTCAGCCCTTGCAGATATGCTCCCCAACCCTCGAAGGATGAGTCTGTGGTGATTGTGTAATTTGGCGCTTCTTGAAGGAAACGCACACCCCTTCTACAAATTTCTTTCTTGGGCCCACCAAACACAACGGCCTCTTGCATCCGAGGAGTGATTTGAATGATATCTTCGATTGAACTGGAGACCTGCAACCACTGCTTGTCTAGCTCCTCTAGCAATTTTCTCATGTGTAATCTGTAGTTGGGAACCAACGGGATGCAGGTGGAGGCTGTGGCCAGGAATGACTGAGGATCTACTGAAACAGACTTTTTCGTACGTAGAAGAAAACACCAAGTGGGAGCTGCAGGCCCGTCGTTCGTGTGAGACAAACACCTTTGCTAGGTTTGTATTGATTGATGCTCCGAGAAACGTTCATATCGGAGCTAGTACTAGTTGGGACTTGTCATGATTTATTGAAAACCAGGTTTTGAACAGTGACTGACAAGTCTGGGTGTGTTTGACTGCCTGTAAATAAGAGCGAGCCCTTATTATACAGTTGTCTCAGTAATGATAATTTGTATACCTTGCAGATGTAGATAGGCTGCCACTGGTGCCAGGATCTACGTAAGGACACGTGAAGCGGACCAAAAGGTAGGACTTTAATTGAAAATGTTTTGTACCTATTGTAAAGCGTAGCCACTTCCTGTGCTTAGGAAGGATTGGCACATGAAAATAGACATCCTGGAGGTTGAGAGTAGTTATAAAGTCATTCTGGCATAAGAACTTTAGGACTTTCTTGAGGTACAACATTTGTAAAGTTTGCGCAAAGATCTAAGATCATGTGCTACTTTCCTGATTTGTTTGTTGATGAGGAACTGAGAGTAAACCCTAACGCTCTTGGAGATTCGGAATCACTCCGACGGTCCCTGTTTGTATCCATATTGACACTTGTGCAAACGACTCCCGTAGATGAGAAGGTGGAGGTCCCTTTGGATGTGTAGAAAGAGGGAAATTTGACAAATTTAGTGTGCCCTTGGGCATGACGTGTAAAAACCCCAACGGTCCTCTGTCGCCTTTGACCAATTGGAAAAAATGGAGATATTAGACCTCCGACGTTTTTGGAGGGAATAAAGGTGGGTTCAAGGTAGTCCATTGTTTCTTAGAAGAGTTGCCTCGGCTGTACGATGATTTTCTATGTAGGACCTGTTGGTATTTTGCCCATGTGACTGCGTTTGATTTGAGTAACGCAGTTGGTTCTGATTGTAGGAGCCAATACTGGATGGTACTCCCTTGAAAAAAGGACATGGATCTACGTCCTCTGCACCACGAAAAGGCTGCGATTCTATATCCAGAGGGTGCGGGCAGCATCTGTGTTCTTTAAGATGGTCTGCAGTGCCTCATCAACATGCTGGCCAGAAGGGATCCTCAATCAAAAGGCAAGTGAAGTATGGAAGTCTGAACCTCCTTGCGAAAGACGTAGCACTGAAGCAAAAATGTCTTTGCCAGACTGCTCCTATTGCGAGCTGTCGAAAACCTGTACACGCAATGTCCGCTGCACAGTGTATTATTTCTGATGCACTTCTCTCTCTCCCTCCTGCAGGATCAACAAAGCGTGAGGCTTTGAGGATTCTGGAATAAGTTCTACTAGCGCCAACATGTCAAGAGCACATCTGGCGGCATACCTGTCCAACTGGCTTGCAAGATAATCGCTGTGCCGCCTGAGTAATGACTGAGTCAGGGTAGGCTGAGAGACTAGAAAAACAGGTGAATAGTGGGGAGCTTCACATTTCTTGTCGAGGCGTGGAAAAAACGCCGGCACAGAGTTTGGCCTCTGCATGAGTTTAACACCTTCTTTCTAAATAAAGTCTATGATATCAACTCAACGAACTGGTTTCTGTGATTTCCCCAGGACGAGGGGAAAGGGGAAAACGATTCGCCGCTCTCTTCATAAGAAAGGGAAAAACCTCCAATATTCACCGAAGGTGAATGCAATAGAACTCCAGTTGTAAGAGAAGACGTAATCCCGCCTTGGTACAGGCCGTGGCAGCCTTGCTGTCAGAAATACATCATTCTGATCTGAAGAAAAACATGCTCATACGGCTATGTGCTGTCCAAGAAGAATAATGGCGGAAGTAAAAAGCCTTCACGCCCTCACGTGGATGTAGCGGAAAGCTGCCGTCGACGAAATAAATCATCTACAAAAGCACTGTGCATAAAAGTCAACAGTGTGTGAAACCAACTGTCAACGGGCTCAACCGCCGACGAATCCAACAGTTGACAGGGTCATCCGTCAACGAAGTCAACTGGTGTTGAAGCTGAATGTTGACGGAGCTCACCGTCTACGGAGCTCACCGTCAACGGCGCCACCGGCGACGAGGCCACCGTCAACGAGACCACCGTCGACGAGGCCACCGTCAAAGAAATGTTCCATCGACGAAACTCCAAGTGGTCGACGAGCCTTCATTCGACAAGAGGGCACTGTCCTCACTGTCGTCGACGAATGCCTGGAGGCATTGTCATTGCAGAGCACCAGTGACGGCAGAGATTTTCGTCAGAGAGTACATCGACCGTATCGTCGACAAGCTGGCACATTTTCACGTAGAAAAGTGCGCAGAGTGAGTCTAGACACCTGAGAGTAAATCTCGTGGGCGTAAATGTGGGAGGCACAGACTCAAAGAAGGCCAGACACCCCTTAATTGTGATATTACTTCAGCTGGTGAAGTAGAGGAGAAGCATCACTTAAAACCTTAATGTGCAGGACAAACAAAAAAATCCTCCCACATAAGAAGGGGGGTATAGTCTAAGCACAAGAAAAACCCCTTCTCCACCTACGATGTCAGAGACAGGCAGAGTGCTGGTCCATATACTCTTCATGAGGGTTCACAGGAAAAGGTCTCAGCTTCCCACAAGTGACGCAGGGTCTAAAGGTAGACTTCATGTAAGAAGACATTACAAAACTGTGATATTATGAAGAAAAAATTGAAGAAAACTGAAGAAAATTGAAGAAAACTGAGCAGAGCTCAGGGAGACTCCCTTCACACGACGTGCGGTAGAAAATCTGAGGTGCTGAGCTCTGAGGAGAAGGTTCTGGAGGACTGCTGGCGCCTGATTGGCTACAGTTTGGACTAACATAATGACAGGAATAGGCTACATGTGTTTTTTCTCTGTTCATGTATTCCTATGAGGAATTATGTCTAGGCATTTACTGCCTGTTTTCTAATATGTATTTCATCTGTTATGTGTTACATATACATATTATTAGTATGTTATTGCTATTTTATTTACCGTGGGACTCCCACTCCGACGACGGGGAATATTCAAGCATGTGAATCTATGAAAGACACCCTAATACTGGAGAAGGTGAGTTACTTCTTTGTAAATGCAGCAGGTAACATATAATGTTTTGTATGGAAGCGTCTAATGGGTTGATTTGGTTATTGTTGCAGTAAATAACAAATCTCTTCCATTTAGCTGCATAGCACGCTCGTGTGGTTGGTCGTCTTGCCTCCCTAATGATTTTCATGCAGTCTGGGGGCAGGTTAAGGTATCCGAACTCTAAGACCTCAGGAGCCAGATCGCTAGGTTCATCTGATTGGGATCTGGGTGTCTTATTTCTCCATGGTTCTGAGTTAGAAGATGGGGAGCAAGGCACAGTCTTTGATGAGGAACTACTGAAAGTTCTAGGAACGTAGTGTACCATGGTTGTCTCGCCCATGTGGGAGCAACTAGGATTAGTGTGAGTGAGTGTTGCCGCAGTTTGCGTGCCACCAGCGGGATCAGCGGTGCTGGTGGAAAAGCGTATGCAAAATTGCCTGACCAGTTCATCCATATCACATTGCCCAGTGACAACGGATGTGGGAACCTGGCGGCAAAGTACTGGCATTTGGAGTTTTCTTTTGTGGCAAACAGGTCTACCTCTGGGTGACCCCACTCTTCAAAGAATGGCTGGAGAACTTGGGGGTGAATCTCCGATTCGTGTATTTGTTGGTTGTGCCTGCTGAGCAGGTCGGCAATCTGGTTGTCCTTCCCTGGAAGGTGTTCTGCGAGGAGAAAATTTTTGGGGGGGAATCGCCCATTTCCATATGCTCTGTGACAGATGGGACAGCTGTGGAGAGTGGGTTCCTCCCTGTTTCTGGATATAGTACATTGCGGTCATGTTGTCCGTTCGGATCAACACCGTCTTGTTGTACAAGTATTTCTGAAATCCTTTCAGGGCTAGGAATATCGCTAGCAACTCTAGTTGGATGATATGCAGCTGTTTCTGTTTGTTTGTCCAGAGCCCTTGTACTGTGTATTGAAGGAGATGGGCTCCCCAGCCTGTCAGTGATGCATCCGCTGTTAGTACTGGTTGTGGAACCTGCTCTTGGAACAGTCGCCCCTTGGAAAGGTTTTGTGGGTTCCACCACTGCAGAGAGTTGTGAGTGTGACTGTCTACCAACACAAGGTCTTTTAGTTGTCCACGAGCCTGGTTCCATTGCCGTGCTAGGCATTCCTGTAATGGGCGCATTTGGAGTCTGGCATGGGGGACAATGAATATGCAGGAGGCCATCATGCCTATGAGCTGCATGAAGACTTGAGCTGGCAGGGAGTGTTGTGGCAGGAATTTGCGAATGAGTATCTGCATGCTGGCTATCCTTGCTGAGTTTGGATATGCCTTTGCCGCTGAGGTATTTATAGTGGCTCCCAGGTATTGCTGTACGTGGGAAGGTTGCAGGTGCGATTTTGTGTAGTTGATTGAAAAGCCTAGGCTGTGTATTGTTTGGGACGTGTGTGCTGCACACTCTTGGTACGATTTTGCTTGTATTAGCCAATCTTCCATGTAAGGGTACACATGGACGTGTTGCCTCCTGAGATGTGCCGCCACTGTCGCTAAGCATTTTGTAAACACTCTTGGAACCGTGGTAACCCCGAAGGGCAAAACCTTGAATTGGTAGTGTTGACCTTCTATTGTGAACCGGAGGTATTTTCTGTGGGCTGGATGGATGAGTATGTGGAAGTACGCATCCTTGAGGTCCAGTGTTGCTTGGAAGTCTCCTTGCTGTAGCAAGGGGAGCACTTCTTGTAGTGTGATCATATGGAAGTGCTCCGATTGTATATATTGATTTAGGGGTCTGAGGTCCAATATTGGTCTGAGGGAACCGTCCTTCTTTGGAATAAGGATGTATAGGGAGTATACTCCTGTTCCTTGTTGGTGCCAAGGGACTTGCTCTATGGCCCCCTTTTCTAGCATGCATTTCACCTCTTGTTGTAGCAGGGTGATGTGTTCTGTGGACATAGGACAATGTCTGGGTGGTAAGTTTGGTGGCGTAGAAGTGAGTTCTAGGCAATAACCAGACAGGATAATTTCTCTCACCCACCTGTCCGTGGTAATTGCGTGCCCGACAGGTAGGAACTGCTGTAGTCTGCCTCCGATCGGTGTTAAGTGGTCTGGAGGCAGCGTAATGAAGTCACTGTTTTGTGGCAGTGGAGGCCCTGGTGTTATTGCCTCCACAAACTCTTCCCTTATTACCGTTACCTCTGTAACCTCCCCTGGTTGTGTTCTTATTGAAGGAACCTTGTGTGTTACTTTTGTATGAGGTAGATGTTTGCGAAGCATTCCCTTGTGTATTTGCTCTGTATGAGGAGCGTCGAAAGGAGCCCCTATTTTGCAGAAATTGCAATGCACCCATAGATTTTGCGGTTTCTGTGTCCTTTTTCATTTTGTCCAAAATGGTGTCGACAGTAGGGCCAAATGGAAAATCTTGATGGACAGGTTGGTTAAGAATGGTGGACTGCACCTCATTCTTAAAACCGTAAATACGCAGCCATGCATGTCTGCGTGGCAGGACACTAGTATTAATTGACCTAGCTGCGGTGTCTGCAGCGTCGAGCGCACATTTGATGGAGGAGTTTGATATGAATTTTCCCTCTTGAATGAGATCATTGGCTCGTCATGAAGTACACCTTTTGTACGCTCATGACGAGCTGAGCTCGTCATGAACCGCGGGATTCTGCATTTCTTAGCGCACAGCGGGAAAATGCGCCGCATCGATGCGGTTAAAAGGCTCGGGTAGGTGTTGCATGAGGCTTTCAAGCTGATCATAGTGCGCCCTGTCGTAACGAGCCAGTAGGGCTTGTGTATTAGCAATCCTCCATGAGTTGGAGGCTTGTGCAGCTACCCTTTTGCCTGACGCCTCTAGAATTTTTGACTCGGTCAGGGGGAGGTGCTTCCCCTGTTGTCTGAGAGTTGGCTCTTTTTCGTGCGTTAGCAACCACCAGTGAGTCTAGTGGCAACTGGCCCTTGATGTAAGTAGGGTCTGTAGGAGCTGGTCTATACTTTTTTTCTATTCTGGGATTGATTACCCGTGCCCTGGCTGTATCCTTAAATATGTCAGGTGCGTGTTTTAGAACTCCCTTCAGCATGGGAAGCGTTTTGACACTTTTTTTCTGCAGTAGTGAATGTGTCAAACAGGAAGTCCTCCTCCACAGGGTCACTATGCATGTCCACATTGTGTAATTGTGCTGCCCTGTCTATGAGTTGGTTGAAGACTACTGTGTCGTCCGTAGGTGACGGTTTAGTAGGATAAGTGGGTACATCAGGGATGGGATGGGTGTCATAAGGGTCTGTTGGCTCTTCCCAAGGTTCCTGTTGGTCAGGATCTTGTGGGAAATCATATTGGGGCTGTGGCTCATACCATGTGTCCCCCTCATCGTCCCCGTGGTGAGAAGGTGAGGAAGGAGCAAAAGGTGTGGTAGGCATGATAGGTTGAAAAGGGCTGAAGGGTCTTGAGGGAGAAGTCCCAAAGTCCTTTTTCTTCAGTGGAATAGGTGAATGGGGTTCAAAGTCCAAAGGCCTCTTTTTCCTATGCAGGATGGTAACTTCACCAGTCTCTGGATTAATGTATATTTTAGCTTGGTCGTCTGATGGATCTGGGTGGAATAGTTCTTCCTCTACAGTCCTGGGTTTAGTGTTAGACTTTCTCGGCTCGGTAACACTTGGTTTTTCGACGACTTTCGGAGTTTTGTTGGACTTTTTCGGCTCGGGCCCTGATTTCGGGTCAACGAGTGCTTTCGGGTCGACCGGAACTTTCGGGTCGACACGTTTTTTGTGCTCTGTAGGCTTCTTTGGATTAATGTCTTTCACCGAGTCGATGTTCTTTTTTGGATCGACTGGTGTCTTTGGAGCCGTTATCTTTGGGTCGATAGGCTTGTCCGGCTTTGATACTGGTTTCGGTACGCCACCGGTTGCCGGGTCGACGGTTTTCGGAACAGCAGGCTTGTTCGGGTCAGCGACCTTCTTCTGTTCGGCGCCCTTTGGCTGTGTGCCTTTGTTCGGGTCGACCAATTTTTTGGGGTCGACGGTTTTTGGCTGAATGGCCTTTGTGGGGTCGACAGTCTTCTTTGGCTCGACGCTCTTTGGCTGTGCGGCCTTTTTTGGATCGACGCCCTTCGGGTCGGTGACCTTCTTTGGCTCTGGAACCTTCTTCGGGACGAAGGTACTGGGCCCTGGGGTTTCTGAAGGTTTCGGTTTCGATTTCGGAGTCGAGCTGGAAGGTGGGGTTGGCGAACGTTTATGATCTTGGCTAAGGCCTTTTGGCGATGCCTCGACCGGAGCCTTTGGTAACGGGTTAATTGGTGTTGGGGGTAGTGTACTCACGATTTGCCCCGACGGGATTTCGTCGTCGGAGTCAGAGTAGTCCTCGACGGTGACGATTTCTAGGTCCGAGTCTGGGGCATCCTGTAGATCCTGGTCATCATCGAAGATGTTGTCCGGTTCTGGTGCCTGTCGCTGCATTTCTTGCCTAGTAGCCCGTCGGTTTCGTATAGTTTTTTTTGGATCGAAACTGGGCGCAGGCTGGGCGCAGGCTGGGCAGGTTTCTTCTGGGGAAAGGCACTTGTTGCATACTGAGTGTTTATCAGTATGTGGGAACTTGGAGTGGCATTGTGGGCACCTTTTAAACGGTCAGCTCACGTGGCGTCGAAAAGGCCCAACGGCCCGCGTCGACGACCGAATCGAGATGGAAGTTTGGATCGAGTAGACAGGTACCGAACGAACAAGTTACTTACCTTCGGTAACGATATATCTGTAAGAAACAGTAGTTAGTATTAGATTCCTTACCTTAGAATATCCCCAGGCGTCAGTCTGGATCCGGAAACTTTTGCGTAGCAGTACCCCTGCGCGTCGGTAGGCGTCGTCTGCAGGCGTCCCCTGCGGCTCCGCGTCCGTCGTCGGCGTCGTGATGACGTCGCTGGAGTATATAGACGCCGCCTCCGCGCGCTGACGTCAGTTCTTTGCACACAGCTTTTCCGCGCCAGAACACGCAGAGCCATGTGAGAACCAATACTGGTGCCATTTGAAACTAGGGCCCTGAAAGGGATGTCCTTAACCCTAGGTATCAGTTCGCAGAACGGGGAGGATGGGTGGGGCGGTAAGGAATCTAATACTAACTACTGTTTCTTACAGATATATCGTTACCGAAGGTAAGTAACTTGTTCATCTGAAAGAAACAGGTTAGTATTAGATTCCTTACCTTAGAATAGATACCCCAGCAATACCAACCCCGGTGGTGGGTTTGCGAACCAATACAAAACTACACCAGAAAGTCCTGGAGGACTGAACGGCCAAAGAAGCCAACCCTCCGGACTTGACTGTCCAGGCAGTAGTGCCTCGCAAAGGTGTGCAGCGAGGCCCACAAAGCCGCCTGGCAAATGTCCTGCAAAGGGACTCCCCGGCCCAGAGCAGTAGTAGCCGCCGTGGCCCGAGTGGAATGGGCTCTCAGCCCAACAGGAGGCTCCTTCCGAGCCAAAGAGTAGCACGCTTTGATGCACAGGACGACCCACCGGGATATGGTTCGTTTCTGTACCGCCCTTTCCTTCTTCTCACCCACGTAGCCAACAAACAGTTGGTCATCCACCCGGAACTGGCGTGTGCGATCCATGTAAAATGAAAGCGCACGTTTTGGGGCCAGACGATGGAGCCGCTCCTCATCTTTTGAAGGATGCGGAGGCGGGAAGAAGGAGGGCAAGGTGATGGACTGCCCGATGTGAAAAGCAGAAACTACTTTGGGCAGGAAAGAAGGTCTAGTTCTCAGAACCACCTTGTCTGGATGAATGGACATGAAAGGAGGTTTGACAGAAAGAGCCTGGAGCTCACTCACTCTCCTGGCAGAGGTGATGGCAACCAGGAAGGCCGTCTTTAAAGTGAGGAGACGGAGAGGACAGGAATGAAGCGGCTCAAAGGGAGCGCACATCAAGAAAGTCAGAACCAGGTTCAAGTCCCACTGAGGCATCACGAACGGAACAGGTGGATGCATGTGCGTGATGCCCTTCAAGAATCTCGTTACAATAGGGGACTTGAACAAAGATGGCTGATCAGGTAGCCTTAAGAAGGCGGAAAGGGCAGAAAGGTAGCCCTTGATAGTGCCCAGAGCAGAGCCCTGCTGGGCAAGAGAGAGAAGAAAGAGGAGAACCTCAGAGAGAGGGGCAGCAAGGGGATCCACAGCCTTTGCTGTGCACCATGCCACAAATCTGTTCCACCGGCAGGCGTATACCGACTTTGTGGAGGGACGCCTGGCTGCCAGAATCACATCACAGACTTCAGGAGGCAAGTCAAATGCCCTCAACTGTCGCCGCTCAATCGCCAAGCATGGAGGTGGAGACTGGACAGGTTCGGGTGGAGGACCGTCCCCTGCTGCTGCGACAGAAGGTCCTCCTGAAGGGGCAGGCGGATCGAGGGACCGACTGACATGCTGAGTAGCTTGGGATACCAGTACCTTCGAGCCCAGTCCGGAGCCACAAGGATAACTTGGGCCCGGTCGCGCCTGATCTTCTTCAGCACTCTGGGCAGAAGTGGTATAGGCGGAAAGGCGTACAACAGACCGCAACTCCACTCGCGCCGAAAGGCGTCGCCGAGCGAGTGCCGTCTTGGAAACTCCAACACGCAGAACTGATGACATTGCGCGTTCTCTTCTGTGGCGAATAGATCTAACCAAGGCTCTCCCCATTGCAGAAAGAGGCCTTTCGCCACGTCCGAGTTCAGACGCCATTCGTGATCCACCGAGCACCGACGGCTGAGTTCGTCCGCCCTGGCGTTCAGAGAACCTGCCAGGTGTTGAACCGTCAGAGTCACGCCCTGACGTTCCAGCCATTGCCAGAGGCGCAGAGCCTCCTGGCAAAGGGTCCACGACCCCACTCCGCCCTGCTTGTTGCAGTACCACATGGCGGTGGTGTTGTCCGTGAACACCTGCACTACACTCCCGTTGACAAAGGGGAGGAATGCCTTCAGTGCTAGGCGAATCGCCCGCAGCTCCAACATGTTGATATGGAGCCGGGACTCCGCCGGAGACCAGATGCCTCTGATCTCCGCCTCTCCCAAGTGGCCACCCCAGCCCTGGAGGGACGCGTCCGTCACAACTACGTGCTCCGGTTGGGGAAGGGAGAGGGATCTGCCTCTGACCCAATCGCGGTCCGTAAGCCACCACTGCAACTGTCTCGCAGTGCCCTCCGAGATCAGGACATGGTCGGAGAGGTTGCCCTGATGCTGGGCCCACTGAAACTTCAGGTCCCACTGCAGAGCCCGCATCCGCCACCTGGCGTGATGCACCAGAAGGATGCAGGAGGCCATCAGCCCCAGAAGCCGCAGCGTCAACCTGACCGAGACCCGGGATAACGGCTGAAAGATGTGAATCAAAGCCTGAATATCCCGGACCCGCCGTTCCGGAGGATAAACCCGAAACTGCGCCGAGTCGAGAACCGCTCCGATGAAAAGGAGCTTTTGAGAGGGACACAGGTGTGATTTCGGCACATTGATGGAAAACCCCAGCTCGTGCAGGAGGTCTGCCGTCATCTGAAGGTGGTGGACGACCGTCTGGGGCGAGCCCGCCTTCAACAACCAGTCGTCGAGGTAGGGGAAGACTGAAACCCCTAACCGGCGCAGATGAGCTGCGACCACCGCCATCACTTTCGTGAACACCCGTGGGGCGCTGGTAAGGCCGAATGGGAGCATGATAAACTGGAAGTGCTCGTGGCCTACCGTGAACCGCAGGTAACACCGGTGGGCCGGCAGGACGGGGATGTGAAAATACGCATCCTGCAAGTCCAACGCTACCATCCAGTCTTGCGGGTCTAGAGCAGCCAAGACCTGAGCCAAAGTCAACATCTTGAACTTCTCCTTCCGGAGGAAGCCGTTGACGTTCCGTAGATCCAAGATAGGACGCAGGCCCCCCTTGTCCTTCTTGGGTACCAGAAAGTAGTGGGAGTAACAACCACACCCTACTTCTGGCCCAGGAACGCGCTCGATGGCCCCCTTGGCCAAGAGGGCCGTAACTTCCTCCTGCAGAAGTGTCAAGTGGTCCCCCGACACACGGTGGTTCTGCGGTGGCATGGCTGGAGGAGTGGTCTTGAAGGGGAGGGAGTAGCCCCTTCGGACGAGCTGCAGCACCCACCTGTCCGATGTGATAGTGCGCCAGCGGGAGTGGTGATGGCGAACCCTGCCACCCACTGGCGTCACATGGGCCTGAAAGCTCGGACTAGGAGGATTTGGAGGCTGCTGCGGGAGGAGGTGTGGCCTGACCTCGCCGCTGTCCCCGACCGCCGCCACGGCGGAATCCACGGCCGCCACCGCGTTGAGAAGTGTTCTGCGGTGCGTGGCTGGCAGCACGTGTGGGACCACCCCTTCCTTGGCCACGAAAGGAGCGAAACGAACCCGTTTGCTGGCGCTGGGTCGAGAGACCCAAGGACTTGGCCGTGACCCTGGAGTCCTTGAAGCGCTCAAGCGCGTTGTCCGCTTTGTCGCCAAACAGGCGACTGCCATCGAACGGCATTTCCATCAAGGCATTTTGGACATCTGCCGAAAAATTGGCGGATCTCAGCCAGGCGTGGCGACGAATCGCCACCGTCGTGGACATCGCTCTGCCCAGCGAGTCGGTCGTATCAAGACCACACCTGATGGAATACCTCGCCGCGTCTCGGCCTTCAACCATAGCCTGGCCGAGCTTGTCCCGTACCTCCTGCGGGCATTGCGGCAGACACTCCGCGACCGTATCCCACAGAGAGTGGGTGTAGCGGCCCAAGAGGCATGCGGTGTTGCAAGACCGCAGTCCCAGACTCAGGGACGAGAAGACCTTTTTGCCATACTGGTCGTACCTCTTAGATTCCCGGTCGGGCGGGGCCGACGGGAATGCGGATTGGGATGTTGAGGCCTGGATCACCAGACTCTCAGGGGTGGGATGGGTGGACAGAAACTTAGGGTCGTCCGAACACGGACGGTGGCGCCTGGCAACGTTCCTATCAACAGGCGAACCTGAAGCGGGCCTGGACCACGTGCCCAAAAGAACGTCCGTCAAGGCTTCATTGAACGGCAGCAGAGGCTCCTGCGGGCATGACTGCGGTTTGAAGACCTCGGTGAGGATGTTAGGCTTCACTTTAGCGACAGGGAGCTCAAGGCGCAAGGCCTTGGCAGCCCTCATCAGCACCACAGAATAAGCAGCCCCAGCCTCCGACGCCACAGTGGGAGGCGAGACAAAACCAGGGTTAGGAGAGTCGTCCAGACCACTGGCATCACCCAAGTCACCTGTCCAGTCCACGTCGTACTGACACTCGCGTGACAGAGGGTCCTCAGACCCCTCCCAGCCCTCTCCATAATCTTCATCATCACCATATAGTGATTCAACGATGTAGACCGGCTCCTCGGGGTCAATGGGCCCCATCGGCGCCGGACTCGGCGTCGGACGACGCCGGTCCGACTCCGCGGCCGGAATAGGAGAGGGAATGGGGGTGGCGCCGCCCGGAGCCGGCGCCGGAGCCCCGACGCCGGCCGGAACCGGCGTCGGAGTCACGGCGCCGCGCGGAGGCGGCACCACGGGTTGCCCCGATGGAATCGGTGCCGGAGAGGCCGGTTGACCAGCCGGCGACGACCCAGAAGGGCCCAGCGGCGCCGGGGCCGGCGCCGCCGGCGGCGTCGGGGCCGGAGCACCCGACGGCGTCGGTGCAGGAGCACCCGAACCGCTCGGGCCCCCGGACGGGACCACCGGGCCCGCAGGCGCCGTAGGCCCCGTCGGAGGAGACAGCGCCCTCATGGCCATGAGGAACTCCTCTATCGCGACGCGCCTTGCCCAGGGACCGACTGGTATGGAGCAGGCAGCGTCGGCGACCCATGCGGGGCCGCGGGGGTGGGGCTACCCGAGCCCCCGGCCGCATCGCGCTAGCGTCGGGGGGGGGGGGGGGGGGGGGGAGTCGGGGGTGCGATGACGACGCCCCGACTTCTTGTGTCGCTTACCTGAGGAACCGGAGGAATGGTGACGACTTCCGGAGCGCTCGTGGCGGCTCCGCGATCGTTCTCTCGACCGCTCCCTCGACCTCCGGCCGGACCGGGACCGCTCCCGACGCGGGGCCGACAGCCGGAGCTCGAGCAGCTTGCGGGACCGCTCCCGTCTAGCCTTACCCGTCAAGGCCCGGCAGTCGACGCAGGACTCCACGTCGTGGTCGGCGCCCAGGCACCGGAGGCAGAGTCGATGGTGGTCGGTGACCGACATCAGGCGGTCGCACCCGTCACAACTTTTAAAACCGGGCATCCTACCGGCACCTAAAGAGTTAGAGTAATCAAAAAACTTTGGTCAAAAGACAGGAGTACTGCTCTTCGGATCTGCGCTAACTGGCGCGGAAAAAAGAAGAACGGACGTCAGCGCGCGGAGGCGGCGTCTATATACTCCAGCGACGTCATCACGGCGCACGACGACGGACGCGGAGCCGCAGGGGACGCCTGCAGACGACGCCTACCGACGCGCAGGGGTACTGCTACGCAAACGTTACCGGATCCAGACTGACGCCTGGGGATATTCTAAGGTAAGGAATCTATTACTAACCTGTTTCTTTCAGATGAGAACAATACCGTCGAAGTCGAAGGCCTTTTGGCCTTTAGAAAAGTTTTGTTTTCGACTCGGAGTTGGAGTATAGGAGTGTGTATCCGAACCCAAAGGCGGAAAAAAACAATCTGAGGAAGGAGAAGATGCCCATGCGCACTGTAGTCCAGGGGAGGAGTCACCTATCTTGTGATACTTCGAAGACTCTTCCAAGACAACAAAGTGCAATCATCCGGACCCAACACTAGGTGGCGATCTATGCACAGATATGAATTCAGCAGCCCACATGCCTCGAACATACTTTTTAATCATACTATGTGTACCAAAAGGGGAAAAATAACACACCGAGTATACCCACAAGGTATTTTAACAACTGGATAGAAGCTCTTATCCAGATAACATTTTCAACTTCCACAATTGGTCGAGTCCCTCAAAGTGGAATTAACTACATTGAGGGGAATGGACAACTATGATGAAGCATGCCTCTATGAAGTGGGTGAGGTGTCCCTACATACCCTTGGCATTGACAACAAAAACAATAGGACATACACATTTCGAAAACATAGCAGGCGGACACTGAAGTGAATTACTATTTAAAACAAACAAAGCAATGATGGGATGGGATGCGATGGTTAAAACTAACAAATGGATGCATGTTAGATAATAACTTTAGAGAGGTTGCCAACTAAAATAGCCTTGGATGGTAGGTGGATGGAATTGCCTCACTACAGATTCTAAAGAACACTTCGATAAAGCCATGAGTATCATTTTAGGTATTGAATATAATGCTGCATGTTATTTTAGTCCCATCAATGTGCTTCTATATACAGGGCATTGCATAAGACATTACTAAGCCTCAAAGCCAAAGCAATGACCTCTATTACCCTCCTGAAGTCTGTAATAGTTCAGTTTTGTTTCCTGAACCAAATGTAGTTTTATCTGCCCTGTGAGTCTGAGTTCAGGACCCTATTCTTCATTCAACTGGCATCCTGTGTGTGCCGAAAGAAAGTACTGGGCAGAACATTCAGCTAGAAGTGGCTGATGTGATGTTTGTCAGGGATGCAATATGGTGCCAGCTTTTATAGTCATGTGGGGTTTAATTCAATAGACAGAGCATCTTGAATTTGATAATGGACTCCACTGTGAGACAGGTCATAACGTTGGCAGATGTTTTCACAAATTCCAGTCTCCACGGGGGGGCGTGGCCTAGCAGGCTCCCCCCCCCCTCTCCGGAGGAGACCGGTGCGCTGCATTTGGGGAAATTACCTAGCCCCATACGGCCTACACGATTCATCATGCCCCGCTACTGGAGACACCCCTCCCCCGCGGCGGCGGCGGGCCTCGAGGCACGCGGGGGGCCCGGTGACCGCCCGCGAGTTCCCCGTGGGGTGCGTTAAGAGAGCCCCTAGCCAGGCAAGAGCAGCGAGACACTGCGGCGATCCCCCGGTGATGGGACCGGGAGTGCGAGGCTAGCGTACAGAAGAAATCATTGGGGCATAGCCTGGGGGGCCCCTGCCACAGGACACCGGGATTACAGAGGCTGGATCAGCGATACCCCCTGGGAGCCAGAAGGGGGTGGACTATCAGCGCGGTAGTGTAACGGCTTTCCACATCACAATCCAGATACGTCATAATGCCACTGCCGTTCGCTGCTTGGCCCCACAGAGTCATCCCTCTCCCGCGACGGGTCTCGAGGAGCACGGAAGAGAAACGTCACCAGGCTCAGCGCAATAGTCGGGGCAGCAACAGGGAGTCGGAGTTGCAGGCGGATCAAGGGAGGCCCCGAGTCGTTATCACAACAACAAATGTCCACGTGTGAGAGTGACCACGGTTCTGTGGATAGCGGACGCGGACCCAAACGGGCAACGAACACGACACAGGCCCCAGGACCCCTGAGAGTGCAGTCACCAGCCTCCCAGACCGCGCCGGGAGGGGGCGGGAGGGGTTGGGGATCGGCGGGTTCGGACGATATGTCCTCAAAATTAGACAAAGTTTTGGCGGTAATCGAACATTCAAGAGTGACAATGGAGCATAAATTCGGGGAGCTGGCCACGGATCTTAATCTACTCTGGGATGACCACAGAAAACTGGCGGATAAGGTGAAGTTGGGCGAAACTTCGCTGCAAAGTCTGGAACCACAAGTGCGACAGCAGCAAGCCTCCCTGACAGACCTACAAACTCGTGTGAAGATCCTGGAAAGCAGAACTGATGATTTAGAAGGTAGAAGTAATATCCACATCATAAATGTACCGGAGGGAGTGGAGGGAAATGACCCTGTCAACTACATCCCAGACTGGTTGCAACGTTCACACCAGCGGGTGAACTAACCACTTTTTTCTCCATAGAGCGGGCACTCGGTGTGCTGTCTCGTAATCCAGCACCGGTATTTCCTCCGAGACCTTTCCTTTTGAAGTTGCTCCACTATCAGGACAGGGACACTATCCTGCGAGCCGCAAGGAAAAAGGGTGCACTCCGGGTGGAGGACAAACCGGTTATGTTATTCCCGGACTATTCCAGGGCAGTGCAACAGCAGAGGTCCACCTTCTTAGGGGTTAAGCAAATAGCTGCTGCCTGCGGCAGAAAAATTTCCAATACGCACTCCTATTCCCAGCCCATTTGAAGATTATTCATGACGGAACCACACATTTTTTTCTCAGACCCAGCAGTGGCCAGCGACTGGATTGAACAACACCTGACAACTGAGAACAACCGCGGTCGGACACCGGCCAGTCGGGCCTCAGGCCACCACCGGCGACAGCAGAAAAAGGTCACACTCACCCAACTGAGCGTGCGGGCGGACTCCTCCAACAAGAACTCTCCGGATCTTGCGCAAATCATTGCAGAATGCCGGAAGGCACTGCAGGCGGCTGTACAGGTGGGACTCCCAGGGGACAGCTCGGATGGCGAACGAGGCCCACACATCTTCACATCAGAAGAAGAGAGTAGCGATGGGCATGCTCTGAGAGACGGCTCGATGACTCCACCGCTGGTGACCACCCACACTTTGTTTTGATGCTCTCAACCTGACAAGTTAGGCTATGATACTGTGTGACCTCTGGGCCTGCCACACCCCCTGCTTGAGGGGAGCCCTGACGTCAGGATGGTGACAAAACCCAGAGCCCAGATAACTGGGCAATCAACCCTTCGCATCCGACTGCACCACATGATGTGGATTGATTGGGACATAGATGGGCATCTGCCTGATATAATCAAAGACCAGGCGGCTGCTGCAACAGCGGCGGGCGGAAGCCGAAGACCACTTCCCCCACATAACGAACTAGAGTTAGCACATGTTGTGCAGTTTGGACATATCGCCCCGAGGGATAGATCCTCATAGTTGGAATGGTGTGTCTCCTGGAGTAGCACTAACGGGGACAGAGGTGGATCGCATACGTAAGAAGTGGCGAGGGATCATCTGTGCTACCCCATATACCGCATTTGCCAGGGGAACCTTGATCTGGATCAGACCCGGGCTCCCATTTCGAGAACAGTCTAGGATGGTAGATAAAGAGGGCAGATACTCTGATAGCGGGTCAGCTCAAGGGCAGGAATCTACTAATAGGCAGCATCTATGCCCCTAATATAGAGCAAGAGCAGTACTGGACCCGCCTCACAGGGGTACTAACACACTACACGACAATGCCGTGGTTATTGGGAGGGGACTGCAATTGTGTCCTGGACATCGGCCTAGATAGGGCTCACCCCCCGCCGGCGCGTTCACCTGCACCGAAACATGGAGAGCAGTTTAAACAATGGGTTACCCAATGGTCACTGGTAGATGCTTGGCGTGACAAAAAACCCAACGCTAAACTATACTCATTCTACTCCGCCCCACACAATCTCAGGGTATGACTCGACCGATTTCTATGCTCAGCAACACTACTTCCCCCAAATACAGCACACTGACTACCTAGGCATAGGGCTATCTGACCACGATGCACATGCTGTGACCCTTAATTGGCCACCGCACCCCCCCAATACCCACATGGAAGTTACCCCGGGAATGACTTACGGATTAGGCTTTTTGTCACACACATGGCACACATATCCAGGAATACTGGGGTGGTCGTGGGGTGGTGTGGCTCACTGGTTAGAGGCGGCAGACCCGGGAGCAGAAGTCGGCCTGGGAACAGGGTTCAATTCCCGACGCGGCAGGGTCGTGGACCAGGGTCAGCGAACTCGACAATTCTCGCCTCGGTGCCTACTCTAACCTGGGGTCCCACTCGGCAACTCTGGGGATTAGCTTGCCTAATCTCCACAACGGCCCCATCAACGCCGGGGATGCCTGGCTCCACCTTGGGGATTCCCAGTAGGGACCATCCCACAGGGAAAGCCAGGACGGGTTCCCCAGCGGTATACAGCGCCGGGACGCCCCTTTGCTGGGGCAGCTGTGCGCTTTACAAGTATACAACATTTAACATTTAACATTTACGTCACACTAAACGCAAATACAGCATCATCCAGTTCAGTAGAATGGGATGCATTTAAGGTCGGAGGCCACTGCATCCAACACATAGTAGGGGCGAGACAAGTGCTGGAGCGATAACTTCAAACGGCAGAAACACGCTTGGCGGACCAGACGAAGCAGCTAGATCAGGAGGACACAACTCCCGAACAGGTGGCGGCAGCAAAAACCATCTATGCGGAAGCTGTGGATGACCTTCGTAAATACAATTTTAGAGGATATGCAGCCCAGGTTCATCGTGAGGGGAACAGGGCTGGCACACTTTTAGCCTGGCTAGCAAAACAAGCCACTGAGATGCCACCAATCACAACATTGCAGGACCAGACGGTGCTCTCAGACACTCACAGAGGGATATTCTGCGCATTTTTTACGACTAATTACACAGACATTTATCGGGCCCCACCACAGCCGTCACACCTGGCACTAACCCAATTTCTTCACCCCTTACCCTTGCCCAGCATCCCACCGGCGGAAGGAAAGGCAATAGATACGAAGATAAAATCACCAGACGTTACCCACGCCATTAGAGCACTAGCGCGACAAAAAGCGCCAGGAATGGATGGCTTTCCCCTCAAATATTATACCACCTTTCGGGGACAGTTATCCACACACCTCGTATCAATGTAGGACGATGCATTAAACCAACGTGAACTCCCCAGTTCACTTAGGGAATCCTAGTAACCTTCCTCAAACCAAACATGGGTCCCACGTGGATGTACGTTGTTACAACGCATGCTTTTACCACACATGCTTTTACAACACAGGTTTTTCAACGCAAGTTACAATGACTTGCGTTGGGGGTGCTGGATAGTGAATAGTTTAATTTACTATTCCAACTCCAGTCCCCGCGGATTGTAGGGAAGGTGTTGGATAGTAAATTAAATTACCTATCCTAGAGCACCCCCAGCGCAATTCGTTGTAATGACTTGCTTTGAAAAACCTGCGTTGTAAAGGAACTGCGTGGTAAAAGTTGCGTCGTAAAGGATGTTTCCCTCCCACGCTGCCTTCCTCATACAGGCATATAACACTACTCAATGCAGATTGTAAAATATTAGGACAAATACTGGCGGATCGATACATCCAAGTTCTCCCACAGCTGATCCACCCAAACCAAAATGGTTTCCTCCCTGGACATAATGTGTCGCTGAATATACGAAGGCTCTTCCACATACAAGACAGAGCGCGGGAATATTTCCCTAGGGCAGCCTGCTTAATCCTTGACCTGGAAAAGGCCTAAGATACACTCCTAGGTGCAAGTCGGCCCGACCATGCTGGCGTATACACAACTTCTCTACAAAGGCCTTACTACCCGGGTAAGGGTAGGAAAGTACATTTCATCCCACTCGGGGTGGAGCGGGGGACGAGACAGGCCCCCAATCTCCCTTGCTGTTTGCTCTGGCAGTAGAACCACTGGCCGTTTGCTTACAACAGGAGGGGGGCTGGGGTATCCCGATAGCGGACACGATGCATTGCGTATCGCTCTACGCCAACGATCTCGTAATTTATGTGCGGGACATCACAAGAGATCTTACACCCATATGGACAATATCTGAGAACTTTGCGGAGGTATCCGGGCTCAGAGTCAATTGGGAGAAATCGACGATTTTTCCTCTCAGCCCTCACCTTGCTCCCCAGGAGAGCAGACTAGGGCCCCAGGTGCTTGGTTGGAGTGTGATGGCACCCAGATACCTCGGGGTGCGGCTATACCATTCCCCGGAGGACCTATACGAGGGGAACCATCGCAAAGTATTGACGAGACTTCGTGCGGCAGTGACGCTCTGGAAAACTCTACCCTTGCCCCTATAGGACGCGTAGCATTGGCAAAAATGATTATGGTACCTAGATTACACTACACTTTTGCTAATCTCCCTGTGATACCCCCACGTTCTTTTTCCAGGAACTTGACGCATTACTCACGACACTAATATGGGTGGGGCGGGAGCCACAGAGTAGCTTTGAGAGTCCTCAACTTACCCACATCACAGGGAGGATTGGGAGCCTTACTTTCTGGCAGCATGGCTGCAGTGGCTGTCCCACTGGACAGCAGAACGCCATACAGAGAAGCTGGACACTAATGACGGTCTGTTGCCTATCCCGGCTATCAGCCGACTGCTGATGCCGGGCACCAGACCGGTGAGCACACACCCTCTACAGGTGGTGATTGCCCGCAAATGTATGATGCGCATACACCGCATATCTAGGGGTCAGCCTCTTTACTCCCATTAGTAGGGTTTCCACAGAAAGAGAATTACTACGTCATTCGGGGCTCTCCGGATATGGACTGAGAGTGAGGTGACGGATGAGGAGGCGTTATTCGAGGACAGACAGTTGAAGACATATGTCCAAATGCAGAACGACTATGACCTACCCCCAGGACAATTCCTGGTACACCGACAGCTGATAGACAATGTTGGGATCTCACCGAAGGGGAACCTCCGACACACCCAGTACTCCACACCATCCTCCGTATGGGCAGGGGCAGGCACTTAGTTACATGGCATTACAAAGCAATCAGAGAACTGACCACAACCCCGTTGTTAGCCCTCCGCCAAAAATGGGAAGATGAGCTAGGACGCATGCTTAACGGCCGGGAGTGGGAAAAGTTCTTAGAGTACCCAAAGAAGGTTTTGCGGAACGCCAGATTCAAAAATATTCAATTCAATATATTACACCGCGCATATTGAACACCTCACAAGCTCCATCGTTTCTACCCAGATACACAATTTACATGCCCCAGATGCCAAGCACCAGCGGCACACTTCAAACACGTTTTGGGATTGTCCGGTAATTCAGCCATATTGGGGGGAGGTATTGCAGGCTCTGGAGGCAACAGTCCACCTCCAGCATATAGCCAAGTGATTGGCCTGTGCATTGGGTATGTTCCGCAGGCGGAAGACCGAGAAGGTACAGTGCAGGTTTGCATCCCTAGCTATGTACTGGAGAGCGCCAGCAGGGCCCCCAGCGGCAGCCTGAATAGGCGCGGTCAAAAAATGGGGAGCGGCAGGAGGCGGCAACACTAAGGGAGGAAGAGGTGAAAGGGATCTGGAAACCTCCCATCTCACTGCAATGGGCGCAACTCCTATACCAATTCATACAGGAGACAGCGCATAAAAACTCACCTGGGCTACCCAGTCTCAGTCCCACACTCCACCCCTGACTCCAATAGAGCAAGTGAATGCCATAACGCAATAGATACATCCAAGGGTGGGTTGCTAGGGCTAGGACCCCTCTAAGCTGGAGCCCCGCTGATAGAGGATACTACCCTTTTCCTGGTGCCCCCGCCCCCTGAGCCTGACACCGCTGATCTCCCCACAGACGATTGGGCATCACTATGTAACAGTTCCTCATCACTGTGTATATATAGTCAGCTGGCCCCCCGGGAGCCCACTCCAGACCCCCCCACACCCCAACCCCCCTTATCTGTAGTTCATAGGTTTATGTTTGCCCCCCCATTACCAGAGAGTAGGCTCTTACATAATAGAATCACATGCACGGGCACCAATCAGTATGGTACACCAGAATAGAGTGGGAGGCAATACACCAGCCTATACCCCTAGGGAAACTCTCCTATATTGTCATACGGCATGGGTCAGGTGGCTAAACCTTAAGTTAGCTCAACTGCGGTTTGATTTTTGTACTACCGTTGCTATTACTTACCTGTACTGTGAACTGTATTATGCATGAGTCGTACTATAACATGCTTCAATTGCCAGAATACCCATGTACATCTGACAAAAAGTATTAATCGCAAAAATATAATGATGTACCAAGTGCCAATGAACTGAAAAAGAAAACATACAAAACTGTCAATAAATAAATTTTAAACAAAAAAAAAAATAGTCCAGTCTCCACAGGTTTACGCATATTTTGGAGGGCGTCATTTAAAGTTTTTGCATCCTACTGGGTTTTGGTCAGTGAGTTCGTGTTAAAGCAGTGTAGATACGGAACAACCATGAATCTAGCCAGCTCAACCTACTGTGCAGTTCGTAGTAGCAGCAGTATTTCCAAAGCAAAGAATGTTGTATGCTAATAACACTAACTACAGTACTTATTTGATCAGAAAATATTAAGTTTTTGCCCAAATTAGTAACTCCAAGGTTTTTGAGAGGTGGCTAGTATAGGCCTCACACTGGAAGGCGAGTATAACAGCGGAACTGGAGTTTGTCCTCTGCATACTACTAGAATCATAGACAGTCAGGATGTCAGTTTATTTTTTCATCCAGTTTTGTCAGCTGGTTATTTTGCCGTGGCTTTCCAGAAGAATTTGAAAGTTCCTGGGAGCCTAAAAATACCATAATGACAAATCCAAAATTAAATCTTTACATTAAGAAATCGTTTTTAAGGTAATAAATGAAAAAAAGCACAATCTGAAACTAAAATACAGGTGATGTTTTTGAACACACCAGTATGACATTAATGAGAAAAGGAGATGGGTTGAATCTTAGGGCCAAGATCAGATTTCTAAATAATATTTAGGTTTATTGTTAGAAGCAGAGTAAAGGAAGGGTTAATGTTTCATATGGGATTACAATCCAGCTAATGTAAAACTAAGAAAAATAATTAAGCATTCTTTCTTTTCTATCTGATATAATTAAATTTACCATCACAACATTTATTTCGGGCACAATTCTAGGAATGCACTCGATATAGCTCAAATACAACACAAAGGTGTGATAGTGTATGTATTTGCAGTAAAACATGTATGGTCACATCCAAATGTAGGTATAGAGCCCTCAAAACCGAATGAGTTCCCCATCCACAAAGTCAAAAGTAGAGCAGGATTAGGCAATTAACAATAATAATTTCGATGCAAATCATAATCCTGATGTTTAGGAAGTAACCTTTCCAAACAAGTATTCTTGTTCAACTCCACCTCATTGTGGACTGCTTATTTTCATATATGCACTACACTAGTAACTGCATGTTCAACCTAGTGTGCACAATCAATCTAGGAGATGACAAAATTGAAGTACATTACCTTCCCAAACGTACACGCTTTACTCTATCAAGCTGCTTCAGGTAAACCGGACATGTAGCAAACGTCCACGTTGATCTCGAGACAGGAGGTGCCCTGTTAGGCCAAGCACAATGCCTTGAACTTGATTGTATGTTTTGAAGCACACGTTACATTATTTCAAAGTGACCTGAAAGCATATTTAAAAAAAGTAGAAAAGTTAACATTTTTTGCAATTGTACTAATTATGCTAAGCAGAAATATGGTTGTAAAACAGTTTAACTGCACCAGCTACCATCTCCACTACGTCTTCACCTGAAAAATTACATCTGATGAAGACTCACTAAGGTTCACTGGGGAGCAACTTAGGAGAAATTTACTTTTTTTGACCATTCACACACATTTGCTCGAGTTTCCAACAAATTGCTTCAATAAATGTTTATTATTCGCTGAGCAGAGAACGGCATTGCAGTCTATCTAATGTAAAATAAAGTATAATTAACCATTATTCCTTTTGTATTGTTATAGTTAAATTTCATGATCACATTTTATTTTATTTCCATACAATTCTAGAAATGCACCAGATATCAAAGCAAACATGTTTTTGCCCCTGCAACTTAAAAAAATTCTTTTTTTTTGTTCAACGAGGAGAAGAGGGTAAAGGGGCACGGAGGCTACTCCAAGGAAAAAACTAGAAAACAAATGATTACGGTTTTATCAAATACGTGAATAGATAAACAAGAAAAAAATCCATATTCTTCCCTTCGGGACCAACACGTCCTGCAGTATGGTATGCCCACCTAATTATTTAAACCTGCATTTGTTCAAAAACGTTAAGGTAAATCATTATATTAATCTGTCTATAAGCGTCCCTGTAAGAGCCGCGCATGATTGGAGGTCTGTGGACTAAGAGCATATAAAGAAAGTCAACAGGTTAAGGCGTGAAAGGGGCAGGTGCTGCGTCTTCAGTTTCCACAAAGATCGGACAAAGTTTGCGTATGCTTCGAGAATCAGCAAGGTAAACCTCAAGAAATATGTTCGTTCTGAAACAGTGCCAACCTACTGTCCAAACCGAGCCTCTTTTATAGTCCCAAATCTCACATCAGAACCTTCATTGCCGAAATGTCCCCCACTGTCCCAAATATCACAGGACACTGTCACTGTCCAAATCTCAAACACAGGATGGTGACCTGCTGCGACAGCCAAGATCGGGGGAAAGCCGCTGCGACTGACACCTTATTACCACAGCAGGGTGCCCCAGTCTATCATCAGGAGCAGACTCACTGGCCTAAGTAACTGGAGTTGGACCTGCCCCGGAGTTCGGGGCAGCTCAGCGGAGGACAGCTGAAAAGCTATGATGCGCCTTCCTGGCTGTGTGCGCGCTATACACAAACACAGGCGAAGAAACGAGTGTGAGAGAGAGTGGGATCTATAGCATATACAACAAGCATTGAAAATGTAATAGTTCTCGCCCTTGTTTAAGTTAAAGCAATTCTTTTTGTAATTAAGTTGCTTTTTAGCTTTTCTTTTTATTAGTGTTTTTCAAACTCTCATGTACAAAACATGCATATGTATGCATATATGTATGCATGCATTTGTATTTATAAAGATATGCAGATGTTTATATATGTATGGGTATATATAAACACACATATATATATACACACACACACATACACATATATGCATATGTACGCTTAGAGAGAGGTAGAGAGAAGTAGAGGTAGAAGTCAAGTCAAGTCAGAATTTATATAGCACACTACATACCCAGAGGATCTCAAGGCGCTTGAGGAAGGGGGGGGGGGGGGGGGGGGGAGGATTACTTATCGAATATCCAGGTTTTAAGCTGTTTTCTGAAGGCTAGGTGGTTTTGAGTGAGGCGGAGGTGGGTGGGGAGGGAATTCCAGGTTTTCGCCGCTAAGTAGGAGAAGGATCTTCCCCCCCCATGGTGGCTTTGTGGATGCGCGGGACGGTGGCGAGGGCTTGGTTTGACGAACGCAACTGGCGGGTGGGGGTGTAGAAGGAAAGGCGCGTGTTGAGGCAATCCGGTCCGAGTTCGTAGAGGGCTTTGTGTGCGTGGGTGAGGAGACGGAACGTTATCCTTTTGTTGACGGGGAGCCAGTGCAGGTCTTTCAGGTGACCGGAGATGTGGTCTTTGCGAGGGATGTCTAGTATGAGTCTGGCTGAAGCATTTTGGATGCGTTGGAGTTTTTTCTGCAGTTTTGCGGTGGTACCGGCGTAAAGGGTGTTTCCGTAGTCCAGACGGCTAGTAATCAGTGCGTGGGTGACCGTTTTTCTTTTTTCAGTGGGGATCCAGCGAAATGTTTTTTTGCGCATGCGTAGGATGTTGAAGCATGATGATGAGACGGCGTGGACTTGTCTGGTCATCGAGAGTGAGGAGTCCAGGATGATGCCCAGGTTCCGTGCGTGATCCGTCGGTATGGGGGCTGTTCCTAGGGCCGTTGGCCACCAAGAGTCGTCCCAGGCGGAAGGGGATGCACCTAAGATGAGGACTTCCGTTTTATCAGAGTTCAGTTTCAGACGGCTGTGCTTCATCCACTCGGCTACTTCTTTCATCCCTTCATGTAGGTTGGTTTTGGCGGTGATTGGGTCTTTGGTGAGTGAGAGGATCAGCTGAGTGTCATCAGCGTAGGAGATGATGAGGTTGTGTTTCCGTGCGATGGATGCGAGGGGGCTCATGTAGACGTTGAAGAGGGTGGGGCTGAGTGATGATCCTTGTGGGACGCCGCAGATGACTTCGGAGACCTGACTTGTAAGGGGGAGGCGGACTCTGAGTTCTTCCAGTGAGGAACGAGATGATCCAGTCTAATGCTTTTCCTTGAATTCCGATGTTTCTGAGGCGTTGTATCAGGGTGCTATGGCAGACTGTGTCGAAGGCTGCAGAGAGGTCGAGGAGGATGAGGGCGACTGTCTCCGTTGTCCAGTAGAGTTCGGATGTCGTCTGTAGCAGTGATGAGGGCAGTCTCGGTGCTGTGTTTTGCTCGGAAGCCAGACTGTGAGGAGTCGAGTGATATGTTGGTTTCGAGGAAGGCGGCGAGTTGATTGTTGACGGCTTTCTCAATGACCTTGGCAGGGAATGGAAGGAGAGAGATGGGGCGGTAGTTTTTGAGTTCGGAGGGGTCAGCTGTAGGTTTTTTCATAAGGGCGCTGAGTTCGGCGTGTTTCCAGCTTTCTGGGAATGTGGCGGAGTTGAAGGAGCAGTTGATGACGTCTCTGAGATGGGGTGCGATAACGGAGTTTGCTTTGTTAAATATGTGATGGGGGCATGGGTCTGTAGGGGATCCTGAGTGGATGGAGTTCATCAGGTTAATGGTGTCTTCTGTGGTAATTGGGTTCCAGTCGAAAAGGTTGTTCTGAGGAGGTGCAGGTTCAGAGGTGAGTGGGGTGGATTGGTTTACGGGTCGGTTGTCAAAGCTGTTATGAATGTCGGCGATTTTGTCATGGAAGAATGAGGCGAGGGAGTCACAGAGGACTTGAGAGGGGGTGATGTCGTTTGAGGTGGCGGTGGGGTTGGTGAATTCTTTGATGATGTTGAAAAGTTCCTTGCTGTTGCGAGCGTTGTTGTCTAGTCGGTCTTGGAGTGCTGATTTCTTGGCTGTTCGGATTAGTTGGTGGTGTTTGCGGGTGGCGTTTTTGAAGGCGGTTTGGGTGATAGTGTTTGGGTCTTTTTTCCAAGTTTTTTCAAGGGAGCGACAGAGCTTCTTGGATTTCTTGAGGTCATCCTTAAACCAGGGGGCGTTCTTGCTTCCTTGCTTGATTTGATGTTTTTTCAAGGGTGCTAGTTTGTCGGCGGTTTGGGTTAGCCACTGTGTGAGGTTGATAGCGGCTTGGTTAGGGTTCGTTGAATGGGCAGGTGGTTTTTGAAGGAGAGATGAGGCTATCTGGTCGATGGTGATTTTGTTCCAATTTCTTCGCAAAGTTGGTTGAGGGTGGTTGTGGATCGTGGTCTTGTTGTAAGTGAAGTGGACGCAACTGTGGTCCGTCCAGTGGAGGGGAGTGGTGTGAGTGAAGGAGATGTGCTTGCTGGAAGTGAAGATAGGGTCGAGTGTGTGTCCTGCGCAATGTGTGGGGATGTTGACAAGTTGTTTGAGTCCGAGATTGGCGAGATTGTCCAGAAGGGTGGTGGTGTTACTGTTGTTGCTCTTTTCCAGATGAAAATTGAGGTCTCCCAGTAGAATGTATTCTTCCGAGGGGAGGGCGTGTGTGGTGATGAAGTCAGTGATGATGTCGCTGAATTTTGTACGGGTCCTGGTGGCCTGTAGAGGAGGGTGCCTCTGAGTGTGGTCTTGGGGTCGGTGTGGATCTGGAAGTGAAGGTGTTCGGCGATCGCGAGGTGGTCTTCTGAGCTAGTTGAGACGCGTATGGTGTTCTTGTAGACTATGGCGATGCCTCCTCCTGTTTGTATGTTGCGGTCCTTACGGATGATCTTATAGCCGTCCGGGATGGCTATGGTGATGTCTGGAGCAGAAGAGGCATTCAACCAAGTTTCTGTTAGGAAGGCGATGTCCGGAGAAGAGGTGTCTAGTAGATTCCAAAGGTCGATGGCGTGTTTGTGAACCGAGCGTGTGTTGAGAAGGATGCATTTAAGGTGGTTGGTGTCGGATTTCTGTTTGGTGTTCGTGGGATTGGTGTAGGTCATGAAACCGGAGAATTTGCAGGGGTGGCAGGTGAAGGGTCCATGGGTTTGTCCTGGTGCTGCTTGGGCGCAGTTAGGGAGTCGGCCGGGGTTGAGTGCTAATAGGGTGGAGGCGTCGTATGTAATGCGGGAGGGGTGGGAGGAGCGGGAACCAGGGGGTCTGGCGCTGGGCGCGGTCCAGGCGCGGACGGGCATAGACGGGCTTACCTTTGGGGCACCTTCGGTGCGGCCGCAGCGCGTGGACGCTGCGCGTTGATTCATCTGTCATAAATGTGGAGTGTAGGGGGGTGGAGCGTGGGAGGGGCAGCTGGGAGGCGGGAGCTGGGAGGAGACACGGGCTCACACTAGTAAACACTCAACAAGATGGCAGCCCGGTACCAGAATCGAAACTGGGGCACAGCCGGAGTGCGAGTCAGGTACAGAAATTGCCAAAAACAATATTCAGGCACTTTACACTTCCCCGCAATGCAAGGCCAATGTGCTAAATAATACTACACAAGCAAGCCATACCAGGCGCTGAATGCGCTCTATCACGGCAAGCAGGCAGCAGTCAAAGAAGTAAATGTAAACGATACCAGGCGCTGCGTATACTTCAGAGCGTTCAATCAGGGCAAGGACGCAGCAGGGAGTCAAGCGTCTGTTGGGAGGCAGAGCGCAAGGGAGCGACCGTTATGGAGAGAGTCCACACGGTCAGGAAGGAGGTAGAGAGATAGAGAGTGAGTAGCAGAGAGTGAGTAGCAGAGAGTGAGTAGCAGAGAGTGAGTAGCAGAGAGTGAGTAGCAGAGAGTGAGTAGCAGAGAGTGAGTAGCAGAGAGTGAGTAGCAGAGAGTGAGTAGCAGAGAGTGAGTAGCAGAGAGTGAGTAGCAGAGAGTGAGTAGCAGAGAGTGAGTAGCAGAGAGTGAGTAGCAGAGAGTGAGTAGCAGAGAGTGAGTAGCAGAGAGTGAGTAGCAGAGAGTGAGTAGCAGAGAGTGAGTAGCAGAGAGAGTAGCAGAGAGAGTAGCAGAGCGAGTAGCAGAGCGAGTAGTAGAGAGCGAGTAGTAGAGAGCGAGTAGTAGAGAGCGAGTAGTAGAGAGCGAGTAGTAGAGAGCGAGTAGTAGAGAGCGAGTAGTAGAGAGCGAGTAGTAGAGAGCGAGTAGTAGAGAGCGAGTAGTAGAGAGCGAGTAGTAGAGAGCGAGTAGTAGAGAGCGAGTAGTAGAGAGCGAGTAGTCGAGAGCGAGTAGTCGAGAGCGAGTAGTCGAGAGCGAGTAGTCGAGAGCGAGTAGTCGAGAGCGAGTAGTCGAGAGCGAGTAGTCGAGAGCGAGTAGTCGAGAGTAGCAGAGTGAGTAGTCGAGAGTAGCAGAGTGAGTAGTCGAGAGTAGCAGAGTGAGTAGTCGAGAGTAGCAGAGTGAGTAGTCGAGAGTAGCAGAGTGAGTAGTCGAGAGTAGCAGAGTGAGTAGTCGAGAGTAGCAGAGTGAGTAGTCGAGAGTAGCAGAGTGAGTAGTCGAGAGTAGCAGAGTGAGTAGTCGAGAGTAGCAGAGTGAGTAGTCGAGAGTAGCAGAGTGAGTAGTCGAGAGTAGCAGAGTGAGTAGTCGAGAGTAGCAGAGTGAGTAGTCGAGAGTAGCAGAGTGAGTAGTCGAGAGTAGCAGAGCGAGTAGTCGAGAGTAGCAGAGCGAGTAGTCGAGAGTAGCAGAGCGAGTAGTCGAGAGTAGCAGAGCGAGTAGTCGAGAGTAGCAGAGCGAGTAGTCGAGAGTAGCAGAGCGAGTAGTCGAGAGTAGCAGAGCGAGTAGTCGAGAGTAGCAGAGCGAGTAGTCGAGAGTAGCAGAGCGAGTAGTCGAGAGTAGCAGAGCGAGTAGTCGAGAGTAGCAGAGTGAGTAGTCGAGAGTAGCAGAGTGAGTAGTCGAGAGTAGCAGAGTGAGTAGTCGAGAGAAGAGGAAAAGTTAAAAACCGCACTGTTCAAGCAAGCATGGAGCAGCCTCTAGGCGTGGTGTTAAGATCAAGTAAATACTGAACCCCACTACGTAATCTGGACAAACAGCGCTTAGAGACCCCGGTGGTTATAACGCGCTATACAAATTAAATAAATAAATAAATAAATAAATAAATAGTAGGGAGTGAGGAGAGTTTAGCAAAGTAGCAGAGTGAGTAGCAGAGAGTGAGTAGCAGAGTGAATAGCAGAGAGTGAGTAGCAGAGAAGAGAGTGAGTAGTAGAGTGAGTAGTAGAGAGAAGTAGAGAGTACTTTCAAAGTCATCAAACCCCAGCAAGCTGCGTACTGAAAGCAGCCTTTTTAACAACAAGAACACACAAAAATGCGCATCAAGTTACACAGCGTGCCTTTCAACAAAATAAATACAAACTCAGTGTAAGGGACATTTTTAAGAAATGTGCCAGTTAAGAATAAATAAATAACCATTTTCGTTGGTAGGAGCTGCGTACTTCCAAACCCTTCAAACCCCGGCAAGCTGCGTACTTTCAAAGTCATCAAACTGCGTACTGAAAGCAGCCTTTTTAACAACAAAAACACACAAAAATGTGCACCAAGTTACACGGCACGCGTTTCAACAAAATAAATACAAACTCGGTTAAGAATTAATAAATAACCATTTTTAGGTTTTGACTAGCGATGCATGCGTACGAAGTACGCATGCGCTAGCAAAATCTAATGATATCCTCTAATCCTCTATGTGGGGTCGGGTATCTGCCCCCTCCTCCCATTGGCTAGCTCCATAAATGGAGGCTAGCCATTGGGAGCCGGATCTGTCCGTCAAAGGCCGGACCAGATTCGGGGGCGTTCCCGCTATTTTTTCCCTCTCCGCCTCTGCGATGTCGTCATCGCGGCGGTGGGCGGAGTTTCGTTTTGTTTGCCATAGACCACAGCCGCTGGAGGAAGCCCAGGTGAGTGTTCTTCGTCCCGGTCCCGCTCCCCCCCTCCGCCCGCAGCTCCTTCCGTCCTGCTCTTCCCCCCTCCCTCCGCCCGCAGTCCTTCTTCGTCCCGGTCCCGCTCGCAGGCGGTGTTTACATGACATCTTTCCCTCCACTACCCCCACCCAGCCCCCACCGCTCGCTGGCGTGGGCCCTGCGTCTCCAAGGCCCCAACAGCGGGTGGTTTGTCTCCCGACAGCTCCTTCCGGAACGGGGCCCTTTCCCACAAAATATGTTTAACTCCAAACTTAGACTAAGGACTGGGAAAGGACGGCGGAGATAAAGGAGAGAAGAAGAACGAGGGAGCGAAGAAGAATAAAGGAGAGAAGGGAAGAGGGGAAGAGAAAGAGCGCGGCAGCGAAAGGAGGAGCTAAAGGGAAGGGGTAAGATGGAAGGGAAAGGGAGAAAGCCAAGTGATGATTCAGAGAGAGAGAAGAAAGAGAAAACCGAAGAAAGAAAGGGGGCGAGAGTGACTAAACGAAGAGAGGAGCTACACAAAGAGAGGGTCAAGAGACAGACTGGAAGAGGCACAGAGTTTATACAGAGGAGATATGGAAAGTAAAAGAGGGAGAAAGGAGAAAGTTAGAAAGGCAGACACTGGGGTGGAGGAGTGAATGGGAGAAGAAGAGAGTAGCAGAGGGGTGTCAGCGAGTGAAAGGGATACAGTTAAACCATGAGAAAGAGAGGATACCTGTGGGGGAAAGTATTGTTATAGCGCCCAATGAGGCGCGTGTTGCGCACAGGGGAGAGACAATAAGACTAGGTGGGCCCTTCGCTGCCTTTCGTGAAAAGGAGGCAGAGAAAAGGTGGAGTCACTGAAGGAGGCACGGGCAGGCATTAGCAACAGGTTAATAACTACATTTAATTTGACATAGCGTTAAATGGCGCACGGGTGGCCTCGGAGCGCCTAAAAAGAAACAGCGAGGCCAAAAACTAAAGAAGACTCGTAAAAACGGAGGACGTCAGTTGGGAGCTCAGGTCCCCACTCCTGGGCTCCCCGTAACCCTGGCGCTGATGCCTCTGCCCCCTCCGCGGAGACCCACCTTCAGGAAAGGGTGCCCTCGGCACTGCCACACGCACAGACACAAAGTCACGGAGCATCTGGCCCGCCAGATCACCATTTCACCCCTTCCCTTACTGCGCCCGTTGATATCATTCCTTCGGTATAGTGCCACGTGCAGCCGGGAGCTGCTTCGCGGCACTTGAGAGTGTAGCGGTGCCAGCCTATAGTATGCAGAGAATCTTGCATAACCGCACTGCAAGCCCAGTCACCTTGAGGTGTCTGTGTGAGTTCAGGGTGTGGGTGATTGTTCATGACTAGACATGATTGAGAACTGCAGCTGAGGCTGAAGGCACTTCCACTTTCTGACAGGGCCTCGCATAAAGGTGTTCTTACTAAATGCTCATCCAATCCTTGGCCTCTCTGCTGGGCGCCCAGAACGATGGCCACATATGGGCCAATTGTAACGGCGATCTATGGGGGAATGTATGGTGGTATGCAGCTGTCAAAATAGGGACAGGGCCAATGGAAATGAAAATGCAGGGCGTGTGAGAGGCGATGTTGACGGGGAGGAGTTGAAAGGAAGGATGTGTAGCAGAGAGTGAAAGACAGTGGTGCAGATGGTGTGAAATGTGTAGATAGAGAGACTTCAAAAAGATGAGTGTAAGTGAATAACAGAGAGAGGTGGCCTGCAGCAGGAGTGAGTGACAGGAAGAAAATGAGTTACTCCTTTATGTGACATAGAATACAAATCAGTGCTAACAAGCATTGGTACAGCTAATGGATCGGGCCTGTTTTAGGTGTTTGTGTTAGCTGATGTATGATGTTTTTAGAAGCACTACCAGACAACACACATAAAGGTGCCTTGAATACTTGTCAGGTGGCATGCAGTGTTTAGGTGCGTTTAGGCCACAGCCATACTTTTGCCAAAGTTTCCTAGTTACACCTATATGGCCATGCCCCTTTTGGAGACCCCACCACCTTTTCACCCCACTTAAAGCACTGACATGGGAGAGGAGGGGGTCCCACAGAGAGAAGCTTGTGTGTTTTTTGGAGAGAGGCGAGGGTGAGAGAAGGAACAGGTTTGAAAGCCATAGCAGTACCACAGGTTAGCGATACAATACACGCGACGATTATTCAGCACTCTCCACCTCCCCTCCTTCCTCTCACATGCCACCTTTTCTGTTGCTTCCCTTTCCTTTCTCTTCTTCTTCCCCTTCCTTCTCAACTTCTGCACCCTCACCCAGGTCCACTGGAAGGATGTGATTCTGCAGTTATGGCGTTTTTACTCATAATTAAGATTCTGCCACAGATTCCATCAAAGGCTGCATCATTTGCAGACTTTAAGAAACAAATCCCCCCCTCGTGTTTCCGGCCGTAAATGCTTCCGCTGCCCGTGGCCAGGTCCCGCTGTATGCACTCGTCACTCCTCTATCCGTCAGGAGGTTTATTTTTTGTTGTCAGGGCGTGCCCGTTCCCGCCCCCCCTCCCCTTTCACTCTCCGTTGTCTTTCTTGAAACCACAGGTCGGAGCGGTGCACGGGTGTCCCGGAGCTGCGCCTCTCCTATGCCATGGAGTTGGAGGGGCAATGGTGGAAGGGGCAGCTGGCTCCCACGAGGCAATCAGGTAAGTTTATGTATTTTGTCCGCCGTTCCCCCCCCCCCCGTCCGTGTGTCCGTTCCCGCCCCCCCTCCCCTTTTAATTTTAGGACGGGGTACATCCATCAGCATGTGATTAGAGAGGGGCAGCAGTGCCTTGAAACGCTACTTGTGTGTTGAGGTGCTGTGTTTATGGTATGTGTTGGTTTATGGGACTTTTGCTGCTGGAATTTACTTGGTCATAAGAGATGTCATGTGCATTTCGACTCGTAGGATTAGCCAACGCTTTTTTATAATTATTTTTTGGTCATCATATATAATTAAATATGCTTTAAATTCAATGCCAATGCTTGTAGTTTGTAAATTGTGCTGTTGGGGGTTCTGCGTGTAGGATCGCATGCTGGCTGCAAAGGCAAAACCGTTGCATTGTAAATGCTTGTTGTTACTGGGACACCTTCCACGCCGTACAGGAAACAGCCTTTTCGTTGCTAAGACACCAAAATGCAAAATGGCGTCTGGCTGTGCACAGTCCCTACGGACTACGGACACGCGCATGCTGTTTGCTATGGACAAATGGCAAGAGCAGCCATGTTTGTCCATGCAGACACGTGCATGCAAGCCCTCGGCAGAATAGATTCCAAAAGGTAAGTCAGGACTAAAAGCTTACATGAAATGGGGCTACTTTGCAGCTATGCAATCACAGTGCACTCATTAAAAATACATTAGTGTGCACGTCATAGGGCTTTAGGCCCAGCTTACATTTGTAATACAAATTTACAGTCATATTTAGCCAATTTACCAAAGTAAGAACTTATGACGTTGCTACATCTTTATCTACCCTTTGACAGATATTATTCTAATTTAAAACTCACACTTCAACTCTGTACAGATGCTACCACAATTGCAGACATTCCACATGCTGCCCAAAGAGCACAGTGAACGGAAACCAATGTTTTTTCAACCCAGTATTTAGCTAACACCAGCAACTGACATGGCTGAGGAACCAGTGGTCAATTCAAGCAATAAATATATATTTTTTCTATAGTGCTTTGTGAGGAACTTTTGTATGTACAGTTACTATCACCCAATCGAAAATGGGAATCGTCTTATCAAGCTCAGAAATATGGAAGACTGTATTAACTTTACAGTATGAGAACCTGCAATTCACTCAGTGTAGTTTTTCCTGTCATTACATCAAGATATATAGTACAAGTATCATACCTACAAGTCAGGACTATTGGCTTTGTCAATGGTTGTTAGTTGCATAAGATACATTTGAATCAACTATGGCTTGTAAATAATATTGAAAAAGCTTACATTTTAAGCCCTGCAGACACCACCACAATATTGCTGCTCCTGAGTTTCAAAAAGCGAAGGGAAGTCCAGAGAAAGGATTTACTTCACCTTACAAAGCTCATCTGGGATGACATCATGCATTAAGTTCTCCTCTAGTGAGAAGTGAGCAGCACAAGCAGGCGCATGTGATGTGCCTGCTGTCACTGCAGTCCGGAAAAACAAGATGGAGCCCGATAGAGATCCGTTTGGAGGCCCCCTTTAAAAAACAAACTGCCGGTGCTCAGCACCAGTGAAACCCGGCCCACTTAAAGCCCTGCCTTAAGAGATGGCGAGATATTTTGAAGCACAAGTACTACACAAAGTGTGCCAGTAAGCAACACTTACAGATTAGATGATACAAATCTAGTAATTTTTGGTAGGGGCAACCTGACCTAGGCCCCCTACAGTTGGAGGGGCACACAGACAGCAGGCCGGAGCTGCCATGAAGATATCGTATCCCAGACTACCAGCTCATTACCATCAAGTTCTTTGTAAAATCATGCTTTCTTAGACTCCCTCACTTGCCTCTCCCACCACCCTTCAAGTTCAGTCCACTCCCAGGGACTTTCACCAGCAGTTTAGCAGATGTACAGGTGACTGGTGTAAGGAGGCAAAGTGTGCATTCCTTGGCTGGTCACTCCTGAGGTACAGGACGTGATCTGTGAAAACAAAAGGGCCCCCACTACCATCACCAATGTAAGGGGAGGGCATGTAGCACGATTGGCTCGGCCACCCAATGTAGTTTCGCACTGATGAAAGGCCGGCCCAGGCCACAAGGGTGCACCAGAGTGAAGATAAGGTGGCGTTCAAGGCTTCCCGCTAATGACGCTTAAGAATCGTAACACTGTTAGTATGACCCCTTAAAGCGTTTACTAAAAGATGCTCATGGACGCGTTCTGCTGCGAACGACTGGGCCCCAGGAGATGCAGAGGCAAAAACCGAATGCAGTTCAAGACACTAATTGTGTGTGGCGGACTAGCGCCCTGGGAGGAACCATCTGACAAAAGGTTAGGCAACATTGAACATACTACAAGCAAAAGGAAAGAATACAATGTAATGAGAAAATAGCCGTTTACAAGGCTTACAGAGGCTCTCCAGAGAGCAAGAAGGAGCTATAAGATAGGAGACGAGGTTTTATTGGCAAAGAAAATTATTAACACAACTAATCATATTACCATTTTAATATTTACACTTTCTATTTAATTGGATTCGTAGAACGCATCCTTGTGTTTCAATGCTTGAGCAAGTCAAATATGTATAAACCGTGGCAACCGTATTTCACTTAATTCACTGGAGCACGCAAGGGTTTTACACATGCGTTCGCGGTCACATTGAAAATCTAGCCAATTTATTAAAACAGGTTTATTTTGCATTACGAAAGCCCCTTCTAAGAGAAGGGCAGACATTCTGCGAACGTCAGATACTAAATTCAGTGAATATTGGGGGTGGGTGGGTGGTTGGTTGGTTGGTTGGGGTGGTATTGGTGTCACAGTATCTTTCATTTTATCATCGCATTTACAAATGAAGACTACCAGTACAGGAGTGCAAGAAAGCAGGGAAATGAACTAGTCACATTTGTCGTCGGACACCGCCCGACTACTATTCCATTTTTACACAAACTCCCTTGCTTCTTACGCTACATCATAGGAGCCAAGTGCTGGTGCGTCATGTCCAAGCCAGAGAAGACTAGCCACAGCCTCACAACTTCAGCATTTCTTCCATCGGCGCACGCATGCTGCACGACAACTACAGGAACAAGTCCCATCATTGGAGACGCAAGTGAAGGTCTTTTGAGTGTTTTCTGAGACTTGTGGTCTTGCAGTTTATGATAGTTGATCAAATACACGAAGCAGACTGGGTGGGCTGCTCATACGAAATTCATACTCAAAGGAAAAGAGAATTGCGCAGGTGCACTGGCTCCAGAACCGGCCCTTGCTCCAACAGCGCCCTGTGCAGAAGTAAATGTGCCGCCCTCGCCAGTGCTAGTAAATGAAATGAGGCGGCAGCAGCAGCCAGTTTTCCTGTCCCTGGCTGGCCATATCAAAGCAGCGGCAGGCCACGAACACACATTGGCATGGTTGAAGGGAATGTGTTTGGAGTAAGTTTTTATCACCCAGCTCGGCTGCCTCACACGGGCCAAATTAGGTTTTTTGTTTAAAAACAAAAACACAACCAAAAAAACACAACCAAAAAAAACACACATTTGACCTTTTCCAACGAATCAGGGGGGCAGACTCATTACACCCATAAAGTGTTATTGCCAATGTAGTCACCGTAACTAGTTACGCTCAATGGGACCAACAGGATTAACATCTGTTGATGCAACTACGAGGCCCGGTGCTGCCAGCAGTTTCTCAATCCGTACTCTGTGAAGGCTGATGTGCAAACAGACAGAAGTGGATGCCTGCTTGTGCCCCGGCGGTAAGTGGAGGGTGCGCGCTGGTTCGGAGCTATGAGCGAAGTGGCATTTTCTTTGCTATAGCAACAAAATGGTGTGGGACTGTCCACAGAATAGATTCCAAAAGGTACTCACAATAGCGAGAGCAGCACATGCGCTGCTTTCGCTACGGCGAAACATAAAAAGGCAGCACTGAGTTGCACATGGTCAAAGACCAGCATAGAGTCAACATGTAATAGTTGAAGAACCTGGGTTGTGTTGGGTTAATGTTTGTGCAAAAGAGCTTATTAAAAACTCAAAATTACTTCCCCACAGAAAGTAGAGATGAAAGCTTAATTAGTACATTTAACAAATTATGGCTCTTCAATAAGTAAAAGAAATTCAGTTTAATATTTCAGTGCTTCTGCCCTGGTAAGAGTGAGAGCTGGCTGCAACTGTAGCCATTTGCACATATGTAACTGCACCAGCAGTTTTGAACCATGGTAGTCTCGGTAGGTTCTTCTGCTGTACCTCCCCCCGCCCTGCTTAGCTCACACTGCCGGGGGGGGTGGGGGGAGGGGGTCCTTAGCAGTAATTCTGGCCAGTAGCTTTCAGTCGGCAGGGGCCTCGGACCCCTCATGCCCATACAAACTGGGGCCAATGGCGCTATGTACCACATTATCTTCAGGAGTAGTTGCACTCTTACGGTAAAGATGCACAGCCTACTGGAGCAGACTCATTTCAGAGACCACAACATATTTCACATAAATATCCATGTGCACCATCAGTAATGTTGAAAAACCACTCTTCCAAACCGATGACAAATGGCTTAATTATAGAATGCAACTGTTTTGTAGGCAGATACATTGGGTCAACATGCTATACAGCTTTTAAAAACAGAGCTTCCGCCACAAAAGTACCTTTAGGCTTCATTAATCCATCACTCACCAAAGGAAACTCGTCATGTCAGTCAAACGATCAAACCTCCCTTGGGGAAAGGACATGGAGGTTACCAACAAAGCAGTGGAAGCATCAATGGTTGGATTTGATGGCAGATTATGACAGCACGGAAGAGTCTAGCCTGTAATTGCGTTCTCTACTACCTAAAACACTTATCAGCTTGTGTTTTTCACATAATCGAATCTAAAATTAGCAAGATAGTAGTTATGAAGGAAATGTCCCATGCATGGTATACTGGCATATTCCTCTGCCTCGAGTGTAGATCTGGTGTTCTGTTAATTTGGCCTTAATATCGCACTAAATTTGAGCGCAAAGGCCTAGGCATTTTCCAGACTATGAGGGGTCCTGTATCCGTTATGTGACCTGGAGAGACACACCAGGTGTACCTTCTGAGAGCACATAACACTACTGTCCCAATCATGATTTAGCTTATACAGTGATCATGGAGACGAGACACATGGTGAGATCAGACCTTTTTACCTTTCACTCAGAGCGGCCTACAGGTCCCTCTGTTGTAATGTAATGTAAATGCCCAGAACCTTGTGACATCCTGTGTCTATGTCAAGCACTTGTGCATATGTAGTGTGCAAGTAGAACACATGCGTTGACTGCGTGCAAGTGAATCTAGGCTTTGCTGTTACTTACAGTCAACGGTGGGACTGTGTGCTCGTTGCTTAACCCCCACCTCTCGCGGAACCCGTCCGCGGGTCCCGCTTCGTGAGGGGTTCCTTGCTGATAATCACAGACCTTGCCGGATACCTTGGGAGGAGGTGTGTTGTTTAAGCGGGCTGAGAGCGAGTGCGAGCGCTGGACTGGGACTACCTTTCCCAGGAGCGCCCGCCTGTCCGGATTTACAGCACCTGGGCCGCTCTCCCTGCCTGCTCCTCCCCACCTTCGTGCTTTCAAAAGCCCCAGCCTTTGGATCTCCAGTGGGACGCTTTGCTGTTACTTACAGTCAACGCTGGGACTGTGTGCTCGTTGCTTAACTCCCACCTCTCACGGAACCCGCTCCGCGGGTCCCGCTTCGTGGGGGGTTCCTTGCTGATAATCACGGACCTTGCCGGATACCTTGGGAGGAGGTGTGTTGTTTAAGCGGGGCTGCAAGCGAGTGCGAGCGCTGGACTGGGACTACCTTTCCCAGGAGCGCCCGCCTGCCCGGATTTACAGCACCTGGGCCGCTCTCCCTGCCTACTCCTCCCCTTTACCCATAGCCCTACTAATTGGCTCCCTCAGTCCCGCTGCGCGGGAACTACCGGGAGAAGCCCGGTACAAGGGCGGGGCCGTCCGAGGCCGAACGTGGCCGGGCCGGGCTACCCCCCCTTCTTTTTCCCCTAAGCAACTGTTTTGGGAAGATATTGGGTTAATAGGGTCTGGTCTATTGGCCATTATTCATACAGTCCTATTTTAATTTTTTTTTGTTGGTTTTTTTTTTATCAATAAGAGTGTGTTTCTATATTTTCCCAATATGTCCCTTCGCTCTGGTTAAGTTAGACAAGTTCAGGTTTCTACCTCAAATGGAGTTTTTTGAGGCACTATAGACCAATTCTTTAAACGTACCACTTGCATCCTAGAAAAAGAAATTGCACTTGCTGAGAAGCGCTTATCTTTGGACTTGGTCACGGGTAAGCGCTCTTCACTAGGGAAAATTTGTGATGCAGTTTCCCCGGTCCCTCTAACACAGATGCCTGATATCGCTACTAATGTCATAGATTTGGACCCTGTACCTGCTAGCCAAGAGGCGGAGCTGGTGGAGGGCTCAAATGATAATGACCATACGTTGGAAGGTAGCTCCCTTAACCGGAACTTAGAATTTATCGAGACCGAACATCTGGCCCCCACCAGCATTGCCCCAGGTCTAGGCTTAGATTATAATTCCCGTTCTTCATCTTTGGAAAATTCGCCCACACATAAACCGAGCAAAAGGAAACTGGAGGATTCTACACATATAGAGGGTAACAAAAGAATATTAGGAATTAACACCATAGCTCCACCTCAATCCATTTCATCAGCCAAGTTTTTAAATCCCTCTGGGAATAATAAATCCTTAGATATTGATGCAGAAGGCACTTTTTTGGAAAATATTGAGCTTCTGATTAAATCACTTCTTCTGCCCCTTTTTGAAAGGACAAGGCTTTTAAATGATAAAATGGACATTATGGAAACCCTAATAAGAGATAATATGGGTATACCAAACAAACTACTACAATGTACAGCCCCTAGGGCGCCAGTAGCAATGCCCTCGAGTAATGGGGAGTTGGGGAAAATGGCTAAACCTGCATCCTCTTCTTCTAGGGCCCTAGAGCGAAAATCTACCACCGACAACAATAAACGGATCTCTGCAGTGAATATACCCTGTAAGGCTGCCCCAGTTAACAATCTTCAGCCTATTCCAAGAGGCTTATCCAAACCATCTTGCCCAATAGTTCAATCCAATCAGACTAGGAAGATTGTCCCAGGAAAAAAACTGTGTGAATCTCCCCCCTGAATCACTTCCATATACCATAATTCTTACTGGAGTAGCTCCTCTAGAAGAGGGTAAGCCGGAATCATATAGAGAATTACTTAATAAAGTGAACTTTTGGTTAAATAAGAACCGACCACTCCCACCTTCTTCTAGAGCAACCATTCTTAATGTTAGGAGAGTGGATTGGGTGGGATTTAGCAAAAAAGACCTTGAGGGAGATTGTATTGTTATTAGTTTCAGAGAGCCCTGGGTAGCAGAACTCATTTGCAGAGAACCGAGATTCGGTAGAATGGGTGACGTTCAAACCTTGACCCTTCAATTCTTCTACCCTAAACTTAATTCTGCTCCACGTCGCAATCTTTCCCATCAAAATCACAGCTCTAGAGATAGATATCATTCTGAGGTGGCTATACATCCAATGTTTTTGCCCCACCTTTCAAATCGGTTTGCACCACTAAGTAGGTTGGACGGGGTGGACTGACTCAATAGTGGGCTGGTGGACAATATTTCTAGCGAGTCTAGTCTGCCAAATGGTGATATACCCCCCCTTTCCTCTTGTATACAGGCGCCCGTTAGTGGAATTGATCAACCGGGAATTATCGTAGAAGGTATCCTGGAGGAACAACTGAGAAATGGTCCAATTGATACAAGAGTGGTGGATGATTGTTTAAGGAGTATCCCTATACCAACCGGTAGCGGGGGGGTTGCCAATCCTTCTGTAGAAACATCAGATGAACCTGCAAACCTTCTCAGGATATTGTCATGGAATATTGCGGGGTTTAAGGGGAAAATGGTTGGATATGACTGGGGGGTTTTTGTTGAGCAATATGATATTATTGTTTTTCAGGAAAGTTTTGGTCAATGGATGCATTATTTCGTTTGGGCTTTCTGAACTTTTTTAAACCAGCACTTAAAGCCCAAATGGGACGCCCGTCTGGGGGGCTTGTTATTTGGATTAGACAATCCTTAAGTTTTAGGATCCATGAGTTACCGATCCCAAGTGATGATCTTCAAGGATTAAAACTGAGTAGGGCAAATGCCCGGGACTTATATTTAATCAATGTTTATGCAAGGGGACGACCAGGAGGGAAGAGCCCTGAAATTATTAAGGATCTTGAACTCCTATTGAATGACATTGGTAGGGAAAAGTATGTAATTGTGCTGGGGGATCTCAACAGTACATTTGAACCTTTATCGACATTGGAAGATGGGTGCTATGGCGAAGTCGACCAGTTATGGAATATCCCCAGCTTATCCTTACCGCCTGGTAAAAAGGCAACAGAGGCCGCTTTGCAGTAGCTTGGATTATGCTTAGAGTGGAACCTAAGGGCAGCAAACGGGAGGTCTAGGTCCGATTTGGCAGGAAATGCCACTTTTGATAATGGTTACAGCACTAGTCGGATAGATTATTTATTAATTAAAATGGAGTTTGGGAGCCTATTAGAGGACATGGAAATAATTGTTAGACCAGAAAGTGACCATAATCCTCTATCAATAAATTTGAAAGAAGAAGGTGGTTTGTTTAGGAAAAATGCAACTAACTATACCACAGCGGGTGTAGTCCTTACAAATGATTGTCGTAGGGTACGCTGGGATAGGGTTCTGGAAGATCCTGGTGCCTTAGTAAAGATTTCACATGATGTATCAGCAGCAACAAAAAAGGTGAGGTCTTTATTGGACACCATGGGTTCACTGGACCAAATTGGTATAATCCATGAATCCCTATTTGCTAACCTAAATACCCTCTTTACAAATAAGGGTGGCCCAAAACAAACTAGTAAGAACTCCCTGGGAGCAAAATGGTATGACAAGAAATGCCGGAAGGCTCATAGCTCCCGGATAGCTGCCATTAAAACAAGGGAAACTACGGCCATTAAAGCAGAAAGGTCAAACTATAGGAAAGTCCTAAAACAAGCCCAGACAGCATGGGACGATCCAAGTTGGCTAGATCTCTATGAGGCTAGCAAGTCTGCCAACCAGCTTAAATTTTGGCAGGTAGTCAAATGGGGTGGGCCAAGTGTTTTACAAACTCCGGCTAATCATGTTCCAGCCGAGATCTGGGTTGAGTTCTATATGAATCAGTTCAGTAGTAAGACAGCAGGTAGCCATTCCATAGAGGTGGGAAAGCTGTCCCCCCCACAGGTAGTTAACCGTAGGATTATAGTTTTTTCTGAATCCGAGACAGTGAATGCGTTAAAACAGGTTAAATCTGGTAAAGCACCCGGTATGGACCGTGTACCAGCAGATATTTTCAAGTACGACATGGACAACTGGGTTCCTTACATTACCACCCTAGCCAATGCCATTGCCAGAGGAGCAGGAATTCCAGACTCCTGGAAAGGGGCAGAGATTCTACCGGTACACAAAAAAGGGGATAAGTCTAGTGCGGCGAATTATCGCCCTATTAGCCTTATCGATGCCCTTCAAAAGGTAATAGCCAGAATGTTGTTGGGCAGAATCCAGCTATGGATGAGGGAAGATAACATCTTGTCCCCATTACAGACAGGCTTTAGGGCCAGTACAAGCACTATCGACCAGGTGCTAATATTTATTATGATTTACTGGAAGATAGTGCATTTAGGAGAAGGCACAATATACGCAGCGTTCGTAGATCTTAAATCTGCGTTCGATTTGGTCCCGAGAGAAAAGATGTGGGTAGCTCTAAGTAAAATGGGAATGCCTCCTGAATTACTTGAGCTAACAATTAGGCTTCATGAACAAAACTTTGCCAGAGTGAGATGGGGTAGCCAGGGTCAGGTGACTGAATCCTTCCCTGTGACCCGAGGAGTCAGACGGGGTGTGTCCTGGCACCATCCCTGTCTTTACTCTTCATTAACCAGGTAGTGCAGTTTCTTTCAACCACACCAACAGATGCCCCAGTTTTGGGTGGGACAAAGTTCCCACTTTTAATATTTGCCGATGATACGTTAATTTTGGCAAAAACACAGGTGGGCCTCCAGACCGCTATTAATAAATTTGTGGAGTTCTGTAGCATAAACGACCTAGAAATTAACGTCTCGAAAACAAAATTTATGGTTTTGAAATGAAATGAAAAAAGATTTGTTAAGCGCGGTTGCTGCCCACGGGCGTCCAAGCGCTGAGTTGAAGCAGAGATGTGACGGAACAGGGAGATTAAGACTAGAGGGGATTGGCGAACAGTAATGTTTTCAGCTTTTTCCGGAATGAGAGCAGGTCAGGGTTAGACCGAAGAGTGAGGGGGAGAGCATTCCAGAGCTTGGCGGTGTTCAGCGAGAACAGCCTTCCCCCGGTCCTGGCTCTCTTCACTCTAGGAACAACTGCCAGGAAAGCATCCGTAGACCGAAGGTTCCTGTTTGGGTGGTAGGGGATGACAAGGTTGTTATTGATTGCTGATCCCGTCTTCCAAAAGGCCCGATGCGCAATACACAGCGCCTTAAATGCCACTCTTTGCCTCACTGGCAGCCAGTGCAGGCTTTTCAATCCAGGTCTAGCTGACTGGGTTCGCGGAATCTGGAGTAAGGTACGTGCAGCGCAGTTTTGTACCACCTGCAGCTTCCGGAGGGTCATCTCAGGGGCCCCTACGTATAGAGCATTGTTTGAGTCCAGGCGGGACTGGATGAGGCCTTGTACTGCCACTTTTTTGGCCTCTAGAGGCAGAAGTGGGAGGACCTTCCTCAAGATTCTAAGTAGGCCAAAACAGGTAGCGGACAACTTAGTGGCCTGGGTGGAGAAGGAGAGCTTTTTGTCTAACCATACTCCCAGGCTCTTGACACTTTCCTTGGGGGTGGGGGAAACACCCAGACCGCAGGGCCACAAGGAAGTGAAAGGTACTGGCGAGGCTGGGCCTAGGAGCATGAGCTCTGTTTTTTCTCCGTTCAACTTGAGGGAGGAGTTGGTCATCCACTCCTTCACGTTCTCTAAACATTTCAGCAGACCTACCGGGGATTGCCTGTTCTCTTGGGCCAATGAAACCACTAGCTGAGTGTCGTCGGCGTACGACACGATTTTAATGCCGTACGGTTCGACTACCCCAGCCAGTGGTTTCATATATACATTAAATAGCACAGGGCTCAGGGAAGAGCCCTGCGGTACTCCGCAGCTGAGAGGCTTGCTAGATGACATTGTATCGCCGTCGAAGATCTGAAAAGATCTATCAGACAGGAAAGAGTCAAACCACCTTAATGCATCACCTGAGACTCCGATGTTATGGAGACGGTTCAGCAAGGTGGCATAGCGGACCGTATCGAAGGCGGCACTTAGATCAAGGAGGATCACTGCCACTGATCCTCCATGATCCAGTATTCTTCGAGATTCTTCGGTGACTGCTAATAAGGCGGTTTCAGTCCCATGCTTTGGTCTGAAGCCTGTCCGGGACGTATGTAGTAGAGAGTGGTTCTCTAGAAACTGGAACCAACTGGGCATTTATATATTTCTCCAGCACCTTGCTAGCCCAAGGGAGGAGTGAGATGGGGCGGTAGCTGGAGTGATCCTCAGGGTCCAGGTTGGGTTTTTTCAGCAGCGCCCGCACCATGGCTTGCTTCCAGGCAGTGGGAACTGAGCATGCAGATATGGATGAGTTTAGAAGTTCCAGGATTACAGGCAAGGTAGATTCACCTGCCTGCATCAGGATTTCTGGAGGAGCTGGGTCACGTGGAGAGCCCGACTTAACTTGGCGTGCCACTTTATCTAGGGTGTCAAGGTCCAGAAGGGGAAAGTGATCAAGAGTTGGCTGGTCTGGGGGGAGGGAGATTCTCGGGTGAAGTAAATCAGTCGCATCCGGGTTTGAGGCTATTGTTGGGAAGGTGGAGTAAATTTTCAACACCTTATTATGAAAGAATTCCGCCAGCTCATTGCATTGATCTTGAGTCTTGATCGGATGGGGGGCATTGATGACACTGGTGCATTGTTTTATAATGTGGAAGATTTTCTTGGGCATTGATTTAGCTTCCAGAATTTTGTCAGAGTAGTAGGTTGCCTGGGCCGTCCTGACCCCTTCTCTGTAGGCTTTGATCGCCTCTTTGTAAGATGCCTTTTTTTCCGGGAGAAAGTCTAAATCGCCAGGCTCTCTCTCGTTGCCTACAAAGGCGTTTTAGCTCTCTTAGCGAGTCGGAGAACCAAGGAGCTGATTTCTGCGTTCTCTTTGAGGACGATCTGCGACGAGGGAGGATCGTATCCAATGAGTTCGTGATCCAACCTACATGATTTCCGTTTGCCACGTTGGGGTCTGGGCAGGGTGGCGGACGGGTGGAGTCCAGATCATACGTCCAGGATTCCACGGAGAGTTTTGACCAGTTTCTCCTAGTTGTGATTTGAGGGGGTAGTTGGGGGGTTTTGTGGGTGACCCAGGTAAACGGGACCAAAAAATGGTCCGACCATGGGAGGGGAGTGGGTTGGTCAACCATCAGATCAGTGCAGTTACTAAAAATAGGGTCTAAAAGATTGCCCTTTTCATGGGTCGGGCCTGTGACCAGTTGGGCCAGTTGAAGAGCTCCAAGGTCATCTATTAGTTCCTTAGCAATGTGGTCTGAGGGGGAGTTAAAATGGAGATTGAGGTCCCCTAAAACCGTATGGTTGGCAGAGGATAAAATTCTTTTCGCTATAATCTCTGGGAGAGATCTATGAAATAATTTTGCAGACTCTGGGGGGGCGATAGATCAAAGTGCCGGAGAATGAGCTGTTTGCGTGGAACTCTATGCAGAATTCTACACTCTCGCAACCAGGGATAGTTTCTGCTGTAGTGCGGCAATGGTACTGGTCCTTTAATATAATGGCCAGACCACCGCCTCTCCCTTCCGGTCTGTCTAATCTGAAGATGTGGTAGCCAGCGGATAGGGCTGCGACTATATCAGGCTCCGATTGAGCCGTGAGCCAGGTTTCTGTTAAGAAAATCGCGTCTGGCTTGTGCTCCTCAAGCAGCATGGCGATTTGTGTGCAATGCTTTGGCAGTGATCGGCAGTTTAACGCGTACATGCAATATTTCTGGGCTGTGGCCAGCGGGGAGGTGTTACGAAAGGAGTGTTCGCAGTCCGGGCAGCGGGGGGGGAGCTCTGTAGGGGCATATATATGCATGCACTGGGCAGCAGCTGTTCTTCCTATGCTGTGTAAGGCTGTCGAGCTATATGTCCTGCCCTGGAAACTGGGGGAGCCAGGGTTTGTGGCCTCTGGTCTCGTCTGGGCGCGGACGGGCGCAGACGGGCTTGCCTTTGGCGCGCCCGCTGCGCCCGTCCGCTGCGCCTCCGAAACCAGCACATCCTTATATGACGGTATAAGGGGGGGGTGTGGCTTATTCCGTTGGGCGTGGCCCTGGTGTCCCGGCGATTCGCCTGCCACCCGCTGCAGCGCCTGACTCGGCTGCGCGGGGAGGGAGTCACGTGGGGAGCCAAGAGGTAGACTATAGTTCTTTTAAAATAACACAGTATCACATGACAATTTTTAAAATTAATCTTTAAAAATCCTGCTCTCGGCTTTCCGCCTCAAGAGCTCTACTTACAACAAACGCTGGCGAGGAAGGCGCGCTTTTGTAGTGAAAGGGGGCGTGGCCTATTCCAATGGGCGTGGCCCTGGTGTCCCGGCGATTCGCCTGCCACCCGCTGCAGCGCCTGACTCGGCTGCGCGGGGAGCCAAGAGGTAGACTATAGTTCTTTTAAAATAACAGTATCACAATGACAATTTTTAAAATTAATCTTTAAAAATCCTGCTCTCGGCTTTCCGCCTCAAGAGCTCTACTTACAACCTCAAACACAAAACACAAACCGCTAAAGGGACATGTAACCATGAATGGCGTAACTTTGGAACAAGTAGGGGTAATGACCTACCTAGGAGTGATTATAGATTACAGGTTACGCTGGAGGGAGCAGATTGAGGCACTTTGCCTAAAATTTGCCCGGTTATCGGGTTGTCTTGTTAAAGAACAGCGCTGCTCCCTAACGAAAATAATACAGCCTGCTTTAAAAATCTATAAAGCTAAAATCAGCTCAGCTATCCTTTACGGCTCGGATTTATGGGGAAATGTTGATCTTGCCCCCCTGGATAAAATCCAGAATAAATTTTTCCGTAGCTTGGTAGGTCTACCACCGACACCATCACTTCCCCTTATGCTAGACATGGGCTGCCAATCCATCAAAAACAAGGCACAATATAGGATGGTAGCACTATGGAGACGAATCTGGTCTACTCCGGAATTGTCAATGTTTGCTAACGAGATTCTAGATGTGCGATCGTTATTTGGATCAGGGAACATATCCCTGTTCAAAAGTGTAAAGGCTACACTTTTGAGAATGGGTCTTCATTTGCAATGGTCTGATCCGGGAAACCAGCTATTCCCGTCTAAAAAAAAAATATTTAAATTGCGGTTTTGGGCCACAGTAAAGGAAGACCTGGTTCTGCTTTCCAAGAATTCTAACTTAACTGGCACTTTCCTGCTCCACAAAGTAGTTTCACAAACGGAGACCTACTGGGACAATATTACTAAAAGCTTAGATAAGAAACTCTATCATCAATTCAGAGTTGGTACGTTACCATTAAGAGAATATACCAACAAATGGCAAAAAAAAATTGGTTTTGCATTGTCCCTTTTGCTCTGAGCACGAAGAATCCCTGGGCCACTATCTATTCGAATGCCCCGCTTATTGCGCACCACGTCGGACATGGCTTAAACCCATATGTAGAAGAATAAATGTACGGGTGTGTGAAGAAGCGTTGCACATTTTAAGATCTAATACAGCTGAGTGGTTGTCCATCGGCATGGCTAAATACCTCGGTTGGGCCTGGGTCATTAGAGCCAGGCGCATTAATGATGACAAAAGAGGGACTAGCTACAGCTGAACTATACCAATATGAGTTGACTAATGTATGAAATGGTATAATCGAATATTTTCTTTCAATTTTCACAAAGCTAAAAAACGTCTTCTTCTCGATGTAATGTAATGTAATTTAATTGTTTTTTTATAGAAAATTTGTCTGTGTATAATGTACTTTTTAAAAGGTCTACAAATGTATTTTTGTGTATGTGTTTTATATGCTGTCTTTTATGAAGAAAACTTCGAAATAAAGAAGTTAAAAACTGAAAACTGACCTGGAGAGACACACCAGGTGTACCTTCTGAGAGCACATAACACTACTGTCCCAATCATGATTTAGCTTATACAGTAATCATGGAGACGAGACACATGGTGAGATCAGACCTTTTTACCTTTCACTCAGAGCGGCCTACAGGTCCCTCTGTTGTAATGTAATGTAAATGCCCAGAACCTTCTGACATCCTGTGTCTATGTCAAGCACTTGTGCATATGTAGTGTGCAAGTAGAACACATGCGTTGACTGTGTGCAAGTGAATCTAGGTACCACCGCCAGTGGGATCCATTTTGGATACCCCTAGTTTGGAATGGCACAACATTAGGACAGTTTCAACTGACAGTGCAAGTGTATTGCATGCATCCCTGTGGCTGGAGGCTTTATTTACCAATGGGCTGCTGATTAGTTCTTCTTGAGCACCGATACCTAATTGATGGTTAGGTTCTGGATTTCAGTTTCATACATGAAAAGTGAGGACGTTTCTAGGCAAGGCCTGCTCTTTTGCCTGTCCCCGATTATTGCTTCAGAGATGTAGATGACAGCCAGGTACAGAAACCACATTCTCACCATGACCATGCTATGGGTGCTCCAGTTTGGAGACAGCCAAAGTACCACCTGATGTGAGAGGCAGCACCCTACAAAAAGCCTGTGTCTGGAGAACAGCACGAGAAACACTTGAAGAGAACCACTCCAAACCTGCACTGCATGTCCACATTCAGTCAAGAAAATACGTATAACAATGGGGCCCAAATCACCCCATTTTTGTTCCAATCTCAATCATGCATTACCAAGAAAGGAAGTCCTCCAAGGAATGGTATGTGGTCTGTGTTTGTGTTGCTTAGTAGCTAGTCTCCTAGAAGCAAGGGACCATCCCCTGAAGTTTGCAATTTCTTTAATGGAACTTAACTCTGAATACCTGCTAAGATGAAGGGAATCTGCCCTGCAGGAGGATAGACTGTGCAGGAAGATAGATTGTGCAGGAGGAGAAGTTCAGCTGGATGGAGAAACTCACATGGACGTGCTGCAGAAGGTAATATGGCTCTCAGATGGTTCCTGGAGGGTCCTATGTGAAAGCAACAGCCTTGTTGGGCTTGCAACTGCCTTGATGATTGTGTTGACCTGGTCACGTCTGCAACTGAGACACATACCTGCTTTGGCCAACATCCCAAGCAGTGCTGCATACATCTCACCAGTCACATCCAGCCACAGTAGCGGGACCCACGCCTTCAAAGAACCTGCAAGCAGCCAATCAATGCTTCGAGGACTGCATTCAATTACATCAGGTCTTTGCTTGAATGGCTGGGGAGCTTACAAGCTTCTGGATATGGGCTAGTCAAGCATGAGAGGATCATATATTAACTACCCACCCACTACAAAGTGTAGGAATATGCAAGAACTGATTGTGTGTTTAACTTGCGGGGTGCAATCATCTGCACCAAGACTTTCAGGTTTCTTGCATAATTGCTGGGGGAACAATATTATCAAGGATCGATCAAGTGGGAGATAGCACAAGGATGGAGGAATCAGCAGGTGTAGCGACACAAAGGAGAAGAGGGACCACAATTACTGCCCTGTATACTGGATTGAATCATGCAGAATTTAGTACTGCTGTGAAATTAAAAAGAACTTTCTTTAATTAAAAGACATGTTCTGAGCTCATGCCTCGCACCCCAAGAGTCATGTGTAAGAGAAACATGACAGAGCCATCTTAAGTCTGACTTAGGACACTAGTGTCAAATGACCCATGGACCCATTGTCCCAGGTCTGTACTCTGGCTCTACCCTACTCCCAGCCCCAAAAGTGGACTGACAGATGAAATCAAGTTTTTAGGCCTCGCCTGGCGTTAGCAGCGCGCATTGCGATTCTCTCTTCATACGAAGGCTTCTTGGAATCAATAAGGTTCCAGAAGTTGTGTGTCCGCCATGCCTACAATTGTCTTTGGCATGCGTCGTTTTTCTTCACTAATTATGCTGACCATGCTTCCTTGATTGCACTGGAGTGTTTTTAGTCCTGCCAAGCTGTGTTCCTTCTCCCAGCTCCTCTCCCTCGTCTCCTGGCACTACAGACCCAGCTGTTGCCCAGCACTTTCTGAAGATCACTACACCGCACTAGTGTGAACCTTTCTTCCAGGATGAGTCCCGGGTTCCGGTTGCTGACTTAGGACAGACCCTTCTCCGCACTCCTGCAACTACGGGGGAGGTGGCTGCCCCCCATGCTGCCCCCCACCCCTGACCAAACTCCAGTGAATGCTGCTGTGCTACCTACTTGTCCAGGAGGACACTACACTCGCCAAATATTTAAAATATATATATATTTTAATTCTTTAATGCAGCAGCCGCACCAAACTTTTTTTAAAGCTATATTTTTTCATGCAACACGTTATGCCATGCTTGATCCTTAAAAATTATAGTAGTGCTTTCTCAACTGTGGAAAGCATGAAAGTCTGTCAGCCCTGCATTAATTTGAACCTGTGACTGCTGGGTGCTCACAGATTTCTTCAGTACACCTGGTAACATTTGCAGATGTAATCTTGGGTTTGACATGCAGGGTGCGAGCAAAAAAGTGGGTGAAATATTTATGAAGAACTCAATATCCACGCCCACTTCTAGGCACTTGCCAAAGAATAAAAGGTGCTGCTCTCACCTATTTTTTGCATGGCTGGCCGAGGGACTGTCTAAAGGTCATCATGGAGGCTTCCGGAGGGGGTCTGAAAAGCAAGCAGGGTTGGGTAGAGTAAGTCATGTGTTACCAGGGTTGATGGAGCAGAACAATATCTCAACTGTGTTTATTAATGGGTTAATTTGAAGAGGACTTCCTGTGAAATGTGAAGGCCAAGACACAGAGAGCTAGGATGGAAGGTTTGTAGACGAGTGAGTGGTTTGCTTCACTGATGGAGTAAACGCAAGAGGGCTGTAATGAAGTCAACACTTTGGACGCTGTACTCTTTCTATGTTTAGTGGCTTGAACTGCCACCTCTGCTGTGCCTGCTCTTCAGTGGAGGAACCTTCCCATGTTGCTGTGTGCAATACTATTCTCTTTGTGATGAACGCAGGCACTGCCCTGTCTGTTTAGTACCTTTTCCGTTTGCGGTATTGCACTGTCCCCTGTTTATAATCTACTTTTTCTGTGCAGATGTGAATTAATCTTGCACTGCTGCCGCTTGTGCAGCTCTTGCTCATACTTTGGACCACTGGAATTATGCAATTCAAAGACCTCTGCGTTTTACACATAATTATTGATTTGCCACAATCCATCTGCTGCAAAACTAAGATTTTTAACAAAAAAAAGTTTCTAGTTCAAACGCAACACAAGTTACTATAAATGCGGCGATACGTGTTGCTACGCATGGTAAGGACCTTCATAAAAGGTTAACTGCTCTCCATTCAGTTGCCTATTGCTATACTTTGGTGCTAATCTGGTACAAATAAGGTAACACTTAGCCAAGAGAGTGTTAACATGTAAAAATTACCAAGTAATGAAGTAATACTACCACAAAATTGGCTACATTACGCTGCATAGTTTAGCTTTTCTTGCTGCATTTTTAAGTCAACCCAGCCACATAATTTGGTCCGTCACTACCACACAGTTCCAGTGGCCATGCTTATACTGTAAAAGTGTGAGGTAATCTTGCACTGCTGCCGCTTGTGCAGCTCCTGTTTAGAATGTGGAGAAAGCTGGCACCGATTCTTTGCATGTTGTGAGGTACACTTGCACTGCTGTACTTGTGCACGGATGCATGACGTTACAACTCATACTTTTACAACGCATGCCATTACAACAAATTTTTTACAACGCAAAAACTTTTACAACGCATGTTTTCACAACGCATGTTTTTACAACGCAGGTACCTTTACAACGCATACCATTACAACGTAAGTATTGGTAAGTATATATTATTTTTTTTTTATTTAAAATAATTGAAAATAATTTAATTTTATTTTATTTAATTGATTTAATTTAAATTTAATTTTATTTTATTTTTACCTTATACCCCTGTACCCCAAAAACCCAAAACTGACCCTGAACCCTAAAAATATCCCTTTACCCCAAAAACCCAAAACTGACCCTGAACCCTAAAAATACCCCTGTACCCCAAAAACCCCAAACTGACCCTGAACCCTAAAAATACCCCTGTACCCCAAAAACCCCAAACTGACCCTGAACCCTAAAAATACCCCTTTACCCAAAAACCCCAAACTGACCCTGAACCCTAAAAATACCCCTTTACCCAAAAACTGAAAACTGACCCTGAACCCTAAAAATACCCCTTTACCCAAAAACTGAAAACTGACCCTGAACCCTAAAAATACCCCTTTACCCAAAAACTGAAAACTGACCCTGAACCCTAAAAATACCCCTTTACCCAAAAACTGAAAACTGACCCTGAACTCTAAAAATACCCCTTTACCCAAAAACTAAAAACTGACCCTGAACCCTAAAAATGCCCCTTTACCCAAAAACTGAAAACTGACCCTGAACCCTAAAAATACCCCTTTACCCAAAAACTGAAAACTGACCCTGAACCCTAAAAATGCCCCTTTACCCAAAAACTGAAAACTGACCCTGAACCCTAAAAATACCCCTTAAAAAACCCAAACATATAAAATGTAAAATATAATTATATACTTACCAATACTTACGTTGTAATGGTATGCGTTGTAAAGGTACCTGCGTTGTAAAAACATGCGTTGTAAATACATGCGTTGTAATGGTTTTTGCGTTGTAAAAGTTTCGTTGTAATGGTAGTGCGTTGTAAAAGTTGCATTGTAATGGTTGTTTCCCCTTGTGCACAAGTAAGGATTGCATTATGTCTGCATGTGGTGTATATTCTGTCTCTCTCCCACATTGCTTCTGCCTGTACTGTACATTCTGCTGTAAATGTTGTGTGTGTGTTGCTTCTTCCAATTCTCTACATTCGGTGTGTGTCTGTCCCATTTCTTCTGTTTGTGCTGTAGATTCTGTCACATTGCTCCCATCTGTTACTATGCAGTGCTGTAACTGATGCCGTTCGTCACCTGCGTGTGTGAGAGAAGCTTGCAATGTTGCCTACGCCATTAATTGCTGAATTTGTGCGGGAGTCAGGACTTAATGCGGTCCTGGAGTTCTACCAGTTTTTTTTTTCATGAGATGCATGTAGTTGTTACCGCTAGATCTATTTTGCTTAGGGGAGCCTTGCACTATTGCGGCCTGAGCTGGAACTGGTCTGTGTGAGGGGCGCTAGCCCCACAGCTCACGTGTGTTTGTAATTTACAACAAAAGAAACAAATATTTATGTATTCATTCATAAATAGTGCTAGATGTCAATGTGCCCGAGGTCTCAATATAGGCCATTTCCATTTCAGTATGAAAAGTGTGTGGCAAGGTCAGGATTTTGAAACTAATGAAGTCGCTGGACAAATTCCAATTGAGCGGGTTAGACATTTGTATGTGGTGCTTACACAAATCATGACCTTAGCAGAGCAAGAGTAAAGACTCTATTGTGGGTAGAGAAGGTGGGATAGTTCCGTAGGAAGAAAGAATTCTCTTCAAGATGGTGAAAAAAAATTGTTCTACAGAGACCTTCATCAACCAATCACACCTGACAAAAAATGTAAATATGATTGATAGGAGTCATCAATAACTGAACCACAGCTTTACAAAAGGCAGAGATATATATTAGTGGGTTACCCGTTACAAACACATCCAGCACAGTGTTCAAACACGTATTTGTCAAAAACTAGTGAATGGATTTTCACCATACCAAAAAGTTCTACTTTTAAGACAAGTTTCATGTAAGTAAAAATCGTTGTGTTTGCTAAAGCTCAAGTACAAATTCGTTTGAGAGTTAAAATAACATCGTTTTTTCACACCCCTACACTTTTCTCCCTCTGGAGAGAAGTGCATTCAATTCGGCATGGTTAAGAGACTACACTGGTCAATCGTCACATTCCACGTATATTCATTCATGGAAGGAAAACTTTTTTTATTTTAAATCAGGAAGCTGGCAAGACTTGAACCTCAGAAGAGGCGCCTGAGTTGGGTACTGCCGTCCTGATCAAATCAGAACCCGGAGAGACCGAACGGCTACTGGAAGGGCCAAATAAGAATCAGGAGCACACATGTGAGATGGCCAACAAAGCTATCCAATCATGAGCTAAGGGCTGACCCAAAGCACACTTATATATGTTGCAAACCTTACACAGCCCACCCACACCTAAAAATAGTATAAGCCTCAGACATCTACCATATTACTCGTACGAAGTGCACAAAGACACGTGTATGCTTAAACGACACAGATGATGTAATCATTTTAGAGGATCTCTTTTCTGCATTTCACCCAAAAGAATGTACAAGATTTCCAAGTCAGGAAGGAACTCATCAGATAGTCTTGATGACAAAAAGGTGACTCTAGAAACGCAAAATTCATAGCCCACTTAAAACAAATTATCACACTTAAGAGACCTAGTGATTACACACCTTCAAAGGCCCTTTTCGTATAATCCGCTTTTCGTCAACACATCTGGTACACAACCAAAAGATGCAATAAAAAAATATATATATTTGTGTGTTCCATCAAAATGAAGTTAAGTCCTTAAACTTGGATGACTATACGATCTCTCACATACACCCTAATAGACTAGCATTCCATAAGTAACACACACTTTCCAAGGTGTCTGATATATGACACCATTAAACCAATCCAGTATGGTTTGTTTTTTCAGTGGCAAACGGACTCCTTTAGCAGTTGAAACACCTTTGGCAATACAGTGTCTAGCATTTGAGGAGGAATACCAAACTGATGTCAGTAATCATAATAGTATTTTCACTTCACTTCCATCATTATTTAACATAGCAGCACTCCGGGGAAAATGCTTGCAGGTCACTGTACCTAGAGCAGTTCGGATGATTGGTGATAAATATTCCACGCAGAGTCCAGAATAATTTTGGAATATCCTTTTATAATCTTAGTCCAGCCCTGAATGCCCTAACCAGTAAGGTAGTTTAGGGTGCTATAAAAGCATTCTCCTTCATTTTTACACCACCTCAATCTATTCTCCAACAATTTTCAAACGATTAACCGGAACTCGTTGTGCAATCTCTCTGCAGAGTATTACTGCATAATAAAATTCTTGTGATTTTATAATATGTTGCTTGGAATATTTGGGGACACTGGAAAAAAATTATTCTTCTCTTCATACCGGCACTTTGTAATCTTAGTCAGCAGGAAGTGTTTTTGAAGAGGATGGCTAAAATCCCCTTGGCTAGCCAAATCCAACTAGAGCCACTTTAATTTGAAACAAGGCCTATTAACAAAATCTCTCCCTGAAGTCACACAATTAAGTTTGCATTGTAAATGATGAACTTAAAAGGCATAAAGCAAAATATTGTGCTGTAGAAAGGATCAGTAGTTTTGTGGAAAATGACAAAATGTATTTGTACATAAGCGGCGTTCATTTGTGTTCACCCTCGCCACTGTTGAAGGTAAAGAAAGTCACGAAACAGTGGCCCCGCCATCTTGTTCCCTTTTAGGCTCCATCACGAACATAGATAGTAGCCATCTTTGTGTCATGATCTCTCTGCCCATTGCCGATAGCCATCATCTCTCTCTCTCTCTCGCTCTCTCTCTCTCTCTCTCTCCAGCCCCGCAAACACCCCGCGCCCCGACAGCCCCCGGTCTCTCCTGTTCGGGCCATGAACGCACCGCTAAACACGACCTTGTCACCACTCTGGACCCCTGCCCCCTCGCTCTTTCATCCTACTCATAGAACGGGCCCTTTTGGTAACCTCTTCCTCCCTGCCCGGTTGCCCGGCCTGATCCCGGGCCATCACCTAGCCCAACAGATGCAGTTTATTGCTTCCTACAGTAGGACCTCGCCTCACATCAGAGGAACGGTGATTAATCAAGGCCTTCACACCTCTAGATCTGACCGACACCCCCGCATCCCTCCCAGGAACACCCTTCCTCTCTTCTGATGGACCCCCCCCGGCTACACCTGGCCTCTCGACCCAGTCCCACATCATAAAACTAGGTCTCGTGGATGTACCCCTCCGGCCCCGCATAGCGAAACATGATCTTATCGCCTGCCCAACCTTAGATCTGACCACCCCCTCCTGCCCTCGTGCCCTGTTGGAATGTCCGGCTGCAGATTACAATCACATGTCACATTTGGGAGGGGAAAACAACATCAGAGCGGTCAGTATGGGAATGGGCCTGGAGCTGGGGTCCCAAACATGCCCTTTTTTGTACTTCAAAGTGTCTTTATTGCAATAAGGAATGTTTGTACATCGTAAACCTGTGTATAAAAGACGGAGCCGTAGAGAAACTTGTGAGAGCACCTCGAGAAGATACCCTGTTGTCTGATCTGACGTGTTCCGTTCCGTCGGAAATAAACTCCTGTTTCCTGCCTTCCAATCTCCAGCACCTGCTCTTTATTTGGTAAATCGTGAGTTGGGTGAGAAGCGGCTAACGCCGGGCAAACCTAGAAAAGGGGTAAAACGACCTGATCTGCCTGAACCCTTTTTCATCAATTGGCGTCCCAAACGTGGGGCCCATCAGCGACACGTGGATCCAGTGAGAGAGGTCCCAACGACAGAGTGAACGACTGCAACGATCGGGAAGAGCTCCTGCCTGATAGACCCTTGTCTGGCAGCCGATCATCCGAACTTCACTGGTTCCGAACAGACCTCTCTCGAGTGATCTACGGTCCTGACTGGGAACCATCAGGAGTGCCACAGCAATTACGGAGAATAGAGGACGATCGGGCGCTGGAAACGGAAGACGAGAAACTGTCCATACGGTCCGGATAAGGTCGTGTAAACACGACAAATTGCGAATTGATTGTTTGATTGTCATTGGAAAATACTAGTATTACGCATTTTGATTGTTTTGTCCTGAGAGATTCTCTGTCTACAAACGGGGAAGGATAGGAGTATTCTCCCTTTGCAGATAGTGAAGGGTGGGTAGCGCAGGCTTTTGCCCCCGTTGTAACCCGTCGCGCCTACTTCCCTCTCCATTTGATTGATTGTTATCCAAGCATTTATTGTTTTGGAATTGGTTCTCTTTGGATCATTCTCTATTTGCAAACAAGCACAGAGCCGCCATACTCTGTTTAGTCTTTGCAGATAGTGAAGGATAGGTAACGCAGGCTTTTGCCCCCGTTGTAATCCGTCGTGCCTATTTTTATCCCCCACTGATTGATTGTTTGACCGGACCTTGATCGTTCGGAATTGGTTCTTGGAAAGGATCTTCTCTGCCTACAAACAGAGAGGAACAGGAAGATCTCTCTCTTTGCAGATAGTGAAGGGTAGGTAGCGCAGGCTTTTGCCCCCGTTGTAACCCGTCGCGCCTATTTTATTCCTCATTTGATTGATTGTTTGTCCGAACTTGACTGTTTGGAATTGGTTCTCTCTTTGGGTATTCCCTATTTGCGAATACTGTAGAATAGAAATATTCTACCTAGTCTCCGCAAAGTAGTGAAGGATAGGTAGTGCGGACTTTTGTCCCCCGTTGTAACCCGTCATGCCTATCTTCTCCCCATTGTTCAGTAGTTGGTTCAGCCCGGACCATTTATTAGAGGTAGACCATCTGGCTCCACCGGAGGACACCCCTAATAAAAAGGACATATATAAAGAAAATGCGGATTAGCCGCTGTATCGTGCTAGCAAATAAAAAGAACATGAAAATCATTAGGAAAAACAAAAAGAATCGAGTAAAATCAGTAGGCCACTGATGAGATCTCTTTTCAACCTCACTGAAATGGAAGCATTAGGAACAACCCCTCAGGAAGTATGAAACTAGTGAGGAAAGCCGAACTCAACGCCATGATGACTGCGAGACAGCTCGGCTCCACCGACCACCACCGCCCAATTAACGACAAACCCTAGGCAAATATTAGAAATATACAACACTATAGCAAAGTAACAGGTTAAAACGTTTTTATTTGAACAAAAATATATTAAACAACTATTTACACGGCAAACGGCTGCAACAACAAACCCACAATGCATTTCGACGTCTACTTGGCGCCGTTCCTGTCCCTCCTTCCCCAAAGTAGCAATGTTGGGCTACTTTGGGCTACTTTCTAGTAGATTTTTTGGGCGTCAGAAAGTCTACAAAAGCCGTCGTCGGCGGCCTGGGGTGGAGAACCATTACGCGAATAGTCCGGAGGCGACACCACGCGCCAAGGCCTGTCCCCGGGATGAACCAAGGGACCCGTTCCTGGGGCCGTGGCAAAGAGCGGCCGGCCGCCATCGGCCGGAGAAGGCATGGGCCCGACCCGGAATCTACTGGTCCTCCCATTCCCTTCTTCTCCCGGCGCCTTGCAGGCCCACGGGGGGGGGGGATGTCTTGCATATGCCTCCGACCCCCCCCCCCTCCTCTTCTTCGTCGCCTGGTCTGGCCATAACAAATGTCAGCGAGACGCCGTGGGGTGTACTGGGAGGGAGAGACGGCGCGGACGAGCCTCTCCCGCCTCCCCAGGTGGAGGCCCCTCAGCTGCACCCCCAACGCTTCACACACCCGGCAAAGGGTTCGTCCACTCTTGCGGTGCAGGGACGCTCCACACACCCGGCAAAGGGTTCGTCCACTCTTGCAGTATAGGGACGCTCCACACACCCAGCAGGGTCTCGTCCACTGTGGCGGTGCTACGGCACCTCACCCAACAGGCTGGAGTCCGTCTGCTCATTTGACCCAGTGACTGCCGGTAGCTGCAGAACTCCTAAAAATGGCAGAGTGCCCGCCTACCTCCATTCCGATCTGAAGCCACCAAGATCATCTGCGGCGTACCCCAAAGATCATCCCTCAGCACGACCCTTTTCAACGTCTACATGGCATTGCTCGCCAACAACGTCCGATCGCGTGACCTCAACATCATCTCTTACGCCGACGACACCCAGATGATCCTCACCAAGGTCCCCACCACCGCCAAAACCAACCTCCACAATGGAATGAAGGCCGTCGCTGAATGGATGAAGAACAGCCACCTGAAACTGAACTCGGACAAGACGGAGGTCCTCATCCTCGGCTCCACCCCCTCCGCCTCCACCTGGGACGACTCCTGGTGGCCGGCCACATTGGGAGCTGCACCGACACCTATCGACCACGCACGCAACCTGGGGTACAGCTTAGACTCATCGCTATCAATGACCCAGTAAGTCAACGCCGTCTCCTCCTCCTGCTCCAGCACACTTTGCATGCTCCACAAGATCTACAGATGGATCCCCACCGGAACCAGAAGGACAGTCACCCAGGCCCTCGTCAGCAGCAGACTGAACTACGGCAATGCCATCTACGCGGGAACCACGGCCAAACTTCAGAATAGACTACAATGCATACCACCGCACACCTCATCCTCGACATACCCCGCCACAGTCACATCACAGTCCACCTGAGAGACCTGCACTGGCTCCGCATCAACAAGAGGATCACCTTCAAGCTCCTCACCCACGCTCACAAGGCATTCCACAACACTGGACCAGCATATCTCAACAAACGACTCTCCTTCAACAACCCGAACCACCAGCTTCACTCCGCTGACCTTGCCACCGTTCCACGCATTCGGCAGCAGATCATTCTCCCACCTCGCTGCCATGACATGGAACACCCTCCCAGTCTACCTGCGACAGACCCAGGATCTGCTGACCTTCAGGAGACATCTCAAGACCTGGCTATTTGAGCAGTAGCAATCTAGCCGTCAGACCACATACTCTCTCCTTAGGCCTTCCCGAGAGCAGGGGCAGGCGAGGCACAGTCTTGGGGGGAGGGGGTTGCAGGTGGGGAAACTAGAAACATTTAAATGACGGCGCTCAGCTGATTGAGTTTTCGTTGCTGGTAACACTGCCCGAGTTTTGAGAGCGCATAGGGAGAATGGGCTTGATGCACCTTGCGATAAGGAATAAACATGGAACACTGCCCCAAAGTCGCCATGATATAACAAGGTGGCTAGCATGCAGGGCAATCTGGCAGTGCCTGGTTCTCTTACAGAAAGCTTAAAGTTGGGAAGTTGGTTTGGGGGTGGGGTCTAAATTTATATGCAAAGAGGAGTCCCATTGCCAATTCATGGCAGCTTTCAGCGCTAACAAAACAAGCATTGGCATAGCTAATAGGTCTCGCTTTTGGGACATTAGAAGTATTTAGTTATGCAGCACAATACCCTTGGTGCAACAACATCAACTGTTGCATAGCTAAACACTTATAAGGTCCCAAAGGCGAGACCTATTGGCTATGCCAATGCTGGTTTGGAAAGTTTTGTGGAAATTCGTCAAACAGGCCAAAGTTATTGGCAACACAAAAAGGCATTTCCTTTGGAAACACAATCTGAATTCTAGCTACCCAGTGGCGACCAACACGGGTAATATATAGATAAGTAGATATACAGACACACACATATAGGAGAGAGGAAGATTGTGGTCTTTTTGAGAAGATCAGCCTGATGATCTAATACTGCGCACCTCAATAAATACAGATTATTTACATTGCTAAAACATAACAAATACAAACTTATAACAATATTATATGTTGTTTTTGGATGGAAAATGTGCAGCCCTATAAGATAAATGTGTACAAAGTTGGAGAATCATATTAACATCTTCCCTCCTTTAGTCTCTGCAACTTTCAACCAACCTTTACTTTGTTCAGAAGCCCCTTTGTGCTACTCAAACTCTCCAGCTGCTGAGACCTCTTCTCTGGAATGCCCTCTCAAATGATCGTCAAAGGGATTGTAAAGCCCAGATTCATGAGAATCCATTCTTCAGACACCCCTTGATCCCCACCTCCACGGCTAGTCTCCTAACCGGACCAGTTAGTCCCAAAAGCCCAATTTCTGAGGCCACTTAAATATAAATATATGCAAATATATGTTACAGGGCCCATGTCTCATCAAAAAACAACCATATATCATCAACTTATCTTCAAGTAAAGATTCCATTTATCCTAAGAATTGGTAAGAGCAATGCACTGCTGTCACTATATGCAAAATAAATACTACTGTTCATAAAAATACTGGCAGTGAAACGATCTCCCGTTATTATATCCTTCATAAGGATTAGAGAACGATCTGCCCCACCTCAGCTATTCCCACCTACCACCATATGTGAGCAGAAGTAAGACACAGTACACACTACAATGGGAAGAAACCGTAAAATCTCAGAATTCAAATAAACTAGGACTCAAGAGTGACTATTTGAAGTAACTGTGGAGTACTGAATGACATTAACTGTGTTAGTCAGTTACTGTGTACAATGAACATTACTCGTGGTGGGAGGACGAGCACTCCTGAAGAGGGCAATGACACCCTGCCTGCTATACCTAGACAATAATATCCCAACCCGCCTATTATCGAATGGGAAAACACACAGCATAGCAGTACCAGATGTGGAACACTGTTACTATTGTGCACAGGCGCAACATGCACACTTGAAGCTGTGCTATGGCAAAACCAACAGGATCTACCTAGAGAACCAAATGCAATCCAATGCAGTAAATGGGCATGAAAAAACTAGGCGAGCATTGGAAACTTCCTGTTTTATTCACTGGTCGTTCCCTTTCACGAGATTCCATTGTTCCCCATTATCCTTCGAGCCCAAAGCTATAACACAACTGCCTGAATTAAAACTACATAAAATGGGAGACCTATTTTAAGAAGTCATATTAAAGTACCTAAAAGATTTTAAGAGACAATCTACTAGGAGCAGTTAGGGTGAAAGACTTGGGCAGATCTATGACCAGCTAAGTTCAGTTGCTCCCACATGGGAGAGGTTTCACTCAACAGCAGACACCACCTAACACATCTTAAATTCCTTTGCAGAATATGTTATATAGCACAAAGCCTACATAGTATGGAACTCAAAGAAAATTCTGAATGTGGCATGTGCAAAACAAATACAGATTTCTTACACACGGCAATGTTGTGTGCAACAATTCGGTCAAAAGTGTTCCAAGAGCTATCTAAAATGGTAGACAACCCTCTGAAAACATCACTTTAACAGCTTTGTTGGGATATGTTAAAAAAAATCCCAAAGGTGCCGCTCAACTCAGGGTTGATTGTGGGGGGAGACCTAAACTGTCATTTTGAACCCCTTGCAGATACCCATGATGCTATTATTAACTAGGAGGACCAGAAGTGGGCTATACCAGATCCACAAACTCATCCAGTTAAATCTTGGTCTCCTTTAGTACTTCAAAGTAACGCCATTTTCTTAAATCATTACTTGAGGGCCTGTAATGGCCGTACTACTTCGGATAGGCAGAGTAAGCCTACTTTTAACAGAACTGCCCAGGCTTCGCACTTAGACTATATTATGGTAGAGTGTAGATCATGGCATAGGGTCATGGAATTTGAAGTGTTACCACTTGTTGATAGTGATCATACTGCTTTGACATTAATCTTCAAGGTCACGAATTCGGGTATATCGCCTGCTAGTAGGGCCCCCATTGATGACAGGATAACCCTCACTAACAATAGGAGAAGATTAAAGTGGGGGGCAATGAAACAGTCTCCAGAGAAGCTGCAAGTATTGTACGAATTGGTCATCCCAATTCTGCAGGAACTAGGCGTTGCTTTGACAGAGGGGGTTGAACTAGCCCACACCTACATGGTTGCAACACTCCATAACCAGCTGATTGACAAATTAGCCGATATTTTAAACCCTATTAGCCGACCAAAAAGAAATAGAAGGCTACCACATATGTGGTTCAATGACAGCTGTCGTAAGGCTAAACGGATGCTGCTAACAGCTATTAAAGGGAAAAACAGGTCTTTAACTAAAATCAGACGGGCTCACTATACAGAAGCTGTCCTCGGGGCCAAACTGTCCTGGGAAGAAAATAAATGGGCAGATATCAAAACTGCCCTGTTGACCCGGGACATGAAAACATTCTGGGCTATAGTAAGAACGGGTAGTAAGGAGGGCAACCCTGCGGGGGAACCAAACTTACCAGCAGAAGTGTGGACTGAGCATTTTAAGGCGCGGTTTGCAATCAACTCACACCAGGACGCTGTCAGTGAACCCATGGACACAAGTGGGTCACATACTAGTTGTGCAGTGGAGGGCTCGACAAATCCACTCGCCCGCTCGCATTTGCGAGGGAGAATGGATAAGGACGAGCTATTTTTAGGTCCTACTCGCCCTTTCTGGCGAGTAGGAAATCAAACTAACTTTTGTCCTCTGTCTTTAAAAACAGAGCAAAAGTGACAAGATAACACGATTTAAAGGCATTTTTATTGCTCACAAAGGAAATGAGCAATAAACATGCCTTTAAATCTTGTTATCTTGTCACTTTTGCTCCGTTTTCAGAGACGGAGGTCAAGTGGGTTGGAGTCAGGTCGAGGGGATTTTCCATGGTACTAGACCTGCAGGACTAGTACCATTTTTCGGATTTGTCTAGCAGACCTATCCGCATTTGTCCCTGGATAGGAAAATGAGGCCCATGAAGGGATAACACTGTCGAGGTCATCTTAGCGATAGAAAAACTACCAGCCGGAAAAGCACCCGGTCTAGACAAACTCCCCGGGGAACTGTTCCGAGAAGAACCGACTATTTGGGCCCCATACCTGTGGGTGCTATTTAACGCCATCATGCACAGTATGCCAATTCCAGACACCTGGGTTGGGGCCAAAATAGTCCCAATTTTCAAAAAGGGTTCTCCATTAAACCCGGCAAACTATAGACCGATCAGTTTGATCGGTGTCACGCAAAAACTGTTTGCTCGAGTAATATTAGAACGAATTCAGGGCTGGCTGGAAGAAAATGACATCATTGGTCCCTACCAAGCTGGATTCAGGAAAAACACCTCCACAGTCGACCAAGTATTTCGATTCCAACTAATTACTTGGAAGACGGTATCAATAGAGGGTGGCAGCCTCTATTTGATATTTGTGGACCTGAAAACGGCCTTTGACCTCGTGCCCAGTCCCAAACTTTGGGAGGTCCTGAGAGACATGTGGATTTCACCTTATCTACTTGATCTGCTTATTATGCTGCATGACGCCACCTATGCTCAAGTAAGATGTGGAAGGGGAGGAGAACTAACTAACAGGCTCCCAGTTGACAGAGGCGTGAGACAGGGTTGCGTGCTTGCGCCGATCCTGTTTTGCCTCCTTGTCAAGGCATTGATCCCACTACTTGCAGAGGTCGTAGATAATGATGCCCCGAAGTTAGCAAACACCAAGGAGGCAGCTCTGATGTTTGCTGACGATACCCTCCTCTTATCCAAGACGCCGATGGGTATCCAGAGGTTATTGGATAGGTTTGCTGCATTTTGCAATTCCAGGGGTCTGGTGATTAATACTACCAAAACTAAGTTTATGATTGTTAACCTGCCTAAAACAACACGGCCCAACCCGCAATTGAATGGGACACCCTTGGAAAGAGTGCCTGTATTCGAGTATCTGGGCATCACCCTCACTGAAGATATGCAGTGGGTCGCACAGATAGCTAAAGCTAAGCTCAAGTTAGCCCAGATTGCGGGGAGCATAGCGAAAATGACAAGGGAATCCCCAATCAAACCCATTGGCCCGGGGATTGAGATGTATAGGGCGCAAGCGAGGGGAGCCACTTTGTACGGGGCTGAACTCTGGGGACATTGTTCGTCCGCTCCTTTAACTGGAGAACAGCTCCCTCAGTCAAATCGTGGGCCTTCCAGCTAGTACCCCACTAATTCCCTTGCTATTAGACCTTGGTATCTCCCCGATCCAAGATGAGGTCGCTCTAAGACCACTAACTTTTTGGAGAAGACTGTGGGCAACCCCCGAATTAGCAACATTCCAGGTAGAAACCAGCGAGCTCCTATCCTGGGCTGCTGAAAAAGGTTCCCTGGTTTGCACATGTGAAGCACGAATGTGAAAAGAGACAAACCAGCCTTGTGGAGTAGACATGGGGAGATTAGTCCCACGGTTCCCCGAACCACAATACCGAGGATCTATCGAACCCAAAAGCTCCAGGACATCTACTCAAACACAAAATTAGGCAACCTTACCATTCAGTTCCTCACTGTGAAGGAGAACTATAAACTCAAAACCTTCATGGATGATATCCTACCACACGCTGCAAGGAAACTGTATGTGCAGTTCAGACATAGTACCTTACCCGTGTGTGCCTTTACCAACAAATGAGTTGGGCAATCTGCACTTGGGTGCCCTGCATGCATGTGTCAAGAGGAAACAGAATTGCATGTTCTCTTTTTCTGCCCAGGCTACCAGGAAGCAAGGCGATACTGGCTAGTACAACTCTGCCGGACCCTGGGGTTTGAGAACTGTAGGGAGGCATTTCGACTTTTAAAATAGGACACCTCCAAACCTATTGTGTTCGCTGTTTCTCGCTACTTAAATACTATGTGGCGAAGGAGAAGGGGCTTTATTGATAAGGAAAAACAACCGCAAATTTTAACTCTGCATGTACTTATACCTTAAATTGACCAGCATGAGATTAGTATAACCGATAAAACTTTTTAAATCGTTTTTTACACAAAAGTTTTTATATGAACGTGATTTTATTGTAATTTGTCTATTTTAATTATTTATTGAAATATTGCCGCTATCTCCTATCTGTTGTCTATATCATATTAATTGAAATGATTGTTCCTCATACATGCCCTTCTTTTTTTTCTGTGCCCCCCCACTTTTCACCCGAGCCCACTGGTAAATTTTTAGAGCCGATGTTCTGAATTGTGCGAACTGTTTACATTCATTAACATTGTATTGTCTTGTGCATACTTTTATGGGCCTAGTGACCGAAATAAAGGTTTTCGAACAAACGGAAAAAAAATCCTTCCAGCACTCGATAATTTACAGCGCTAATGTTGCCAGTAAAAAGAGAAGCAGGGATTGGATAGGGAATACCTCTCCTACCCCGAACAACAGGCAGATGGGTGAATTATCAAATTCACTGCAACTCAGAACTATGTGCATTTCTACACCTACCCACTGGAAGACCGAGATATATTGGGGGACCATTAAGTACAGATGTATTATTTAAGTAAATAGAGATATTGCCTGTTCATTCAAAATCTATTGACTTAAGACTAATAAAGTGAATATACAGGTGCTGAAACAAAGCTGAGCTAAGGAATAGTAGCAGATACACAAAAGAGAACAGATTGGTGAAAACATGATAATAAATACCTAATGTAACCTGCTAAATTGCTAATATGGACAATGGAGCGAAAGGGGGACCGATGGCTAACTCATTAATGGTTTCATGTCAGACGGGAAGGGGGTGGGAAAAAGAAAGGCGTGGTGAGAGTACAAGGCGTTGTACAGTACTTTGTTTTCTCTTTATTAATTTATGCATAATTTCAGACTATCGTAAAAGTTTTGTACAAAATAACAAATAAATATTTAAAAAATACAGAATACATATAAAAACAAGGTGTGTAAAAGCCTACGTTAATTAAATCCATGTCCTCAGAACTGGACTATCGAGATACCAGCTGGTCTTACTTGTCTGACAGGTAGGACAGCTTGATTGGGTGAAGGGGGGCAGTGAAGTAGCAAGCTGGACACAGAGCACTCCTTACTGTTTTTCAGGACATTTTTGATTAACAAAAGTATTTTTCAAGTCTGACTTGGGTATGGGGTCTAGAGGAAGAGAATTCCCGTGAAGTAACCCAGAATGTTAAAAAAAAAAAATCTTAGATCAATAGAATTTGTTCAACAAAACAAGCCTGCCCTGTTTAGAGTTCCACTTCTCCGCTCTTCCACCACCACACTATGGATAATCCCACCCAAAACAGAGAAGAGGCTGCGGTCTGTGTTAGAATTGTCAAGAAAAGGGTGCCACCGCCTCCACCCCCGCAGTGCTGAAAGGCATACTAATGACAGTAAAACGCTATACAAATCTGTGTTACAAAACAGAACACATTCCTGGGCCTTTGTAGAAGTTTCTCTCTTTCCTGTTTGCGACTGGTTACTGTGCTGATCTTGTGTAGGATTTTCACAAAGATACTAGAACTGCCCCCATCTCCAATAATGATGCAAACACGGTATAAATTGCAAAATGCATCCTTACCATACGAAGGCTGCCAACTCCAGCACAACACACACCCAGATAAACTATCCACCGCACACAGGCTGTAAACAATCTATTATCCAACAACAGTGATTCCAATTACTCCCAAGACCTTGGTGCAAACTGTTCCCCTCCCAACAACAGCCTTCAAAACTACCCCGCATCCAAGATTAGTCTTTAAACAATGCCTCTGTAACAGGCTGTCCTCGTGTCCCAAATCCTAGCCACAAACCAGCCCACTTTTCAGATGGCAAGCTGAACTGTGTTGCATAACAAAGCTGCAAAGCGCCCCTTAGTAACGAAGCAAATTATAGTAACACAGGTTGAATACGACTTCCTAAACAGACTGCAAGCTCGTCCTGTCATCCGACTCCAGCTTGCCTCCGTACAATGCAACCTTGCCCATTATCCTGTGAAAATCGGTGCGGATTACCCACCTGCACATGGCCAGTCTCACATCTACTGCACCGGCCGCACAGCACCTCCATAGAGATGCACAAAGTCCCAAGTAGGCTGGGCCCTGCCCCCTCGCAGCACTCTGAAGGCACTCCGCAAGCAGACTGGAAACTGCCTCTCCTCTCGTCAGGGAACAATCTGCCTCTGTTCCGACAGACTGCAGACAGCCACCTTGTCTGACAAAGAGTACAAACTGCTCCAAAAGCTGCACAAAGGCTGTAAACAGCCCAGTCAAACTGCACAGCCTCTAACTCTTGACAGAGTGAAAACTGCCCTATCCACCACAAACAACCACCACCACGGTCACGGAAGGCTGCCCCTCCCCCGCCACACACTGGACGACCCCAGGGTGCACCCAGCCGCAGCGGCACAGTGCCCACGCAAGCATACATCTTACCTGGGTGCTGTTGTCCGGGGGACCTCCGGCCCCAGCTAATGACTGCTGGCTTCCTTCTCTCTTGGGGCAGCTACCTCTGTTACTTCCAGAGTATAATTCGACAGGACGGCCCTCTTCACAGGTAGGAAGGCGAAAGCACTAGGAAAGGGCGGGCCGCTGAAACTTGCCTGTGCCCTTCTACGGGACGGGTCTAATCGCGGCAGGAGCGCATGGGACCGGCTCCTGGGAGGAACCAAACCAGACCTGGGAGGGGCCGAGGAACCGAAGCAAACCTGTTTGTCGGGCGGGACTAACTGGGTGCGAGGAAGCCTAGAAGGATGGCCCTAGGGGTCCCGGGCAGATCCAGGGCATGGCCACAAGCAGCTGCGGGGGCAGGGCATCAAAACACATCTGCACACACCATCCTTCAGTGCATCTATCTAGGCGACAGAACAAACTTCCGAAGGGGCGGGTCACTTCTTTGGTCACACAGCCACACCAAGGGGGCTAACAGACGCGAGCGCTTCGATGGCACAGCAGACAGACAAAGTAATACTAAAGAGAGCTGCGGCTCACAGCGCAAACCCCGGAGCTGCCAGCGCAGCCAATTACATTTGACGTGACCCATCTTGCCCACAAGTAATTTGAGCTCGGTCGAGTCAGTGAGGTTCGAGCTGGATTTTTTTCATGAGAATCCAAGCGAGCTCTGGCTGGAAAGCGGACCACGCCACCATGTTTCTCCGAGGTCAAGCAGAAATGCCTCGGAGAAATGCCCAGTCATTTTCCGACTGGGGGGGCGTGTTTTTCTTGCTCTCCTCTTCCAATTGGCTGGAATGTAAAATTCCAGCCAATGGGAAGACAAGAGAATAACTAAAAAACACATCCGAATCCCAAAATGATGGGGCTTAAATGGACAGACACCCCTCTTCTCCAATGGCTGGCCTCCGTTTAGGAAGCCAGCCAATGGAGAAGAGGGGCGGGTTTAAGCCCCATACTCTAAAACATAAAATCTCGCCAGCGAGACTGCGCAAGCGCAGCCTACACAGGCCAAGACCTAAAAATACTCCATGTATCCTCACTCCGATCCATTACCCTAAAGTTAAGTACAATACGGCGAAGTGAAAGGCTAGCAAATCTAAAAATACCCCGGCAATACCATTAATCTGAAAGAGAGAAAACAACAGAGAGTTTCTCATGTTTAATTTGGAGTAATAACATTCTGTAATTGCACAGGGTCCCTGGAAGGAAACTGTGACATTATGCACGTTAATGCACAATACGCCTTTTTGCGCACGACCACTATTTCAGAAGCCTTAGGACGTCGGGGTGCTTGTGTGATGTAGAGGCACAGAGCATAAACCATTTTTTACGCTCTGTAGGATGCAATCATATTCTTATGTGTTGACACTGCATGTTAGGTATTTCTGAAATGTGTCCTCACAGTATTCTTGAGGCGTCAGGGCCGGTGGTGCGGTATTTAGGTGGTCCCTTCATTTATTAATGAACAGACTCCATGGACAAACCGAAAGGCTCAAATGGCAGCAACCTTCAGCATTAGGTGTTGTAAAGACTATGAAGATTATATGACCTTCTACATGGAAATTAAGTTCGGTCACTCCTTATAGGATTTATTGAGCACCAGACTTCACGTGCATTTATTTGCTAAAAGCCATACAGCACTATTTTACCACTATGTGACTTTTTTCCAAAGTGCAAATAACTCTAACTTCATCAGCCTGTGCGATAGTAAACACCAAATAAACACATACAGGTGGCAGTCCATGACTGTCGCAGTTGCCTTGGCTGGGAGTCTCAACTCACCCTCCCCAGTGACAGGCCCCTCCTGACAGAGCATCTTCAGTGGAGGCACAGTCAGTGCCCGCCGCCGCCCTTGTGAAGCATCAAAGGAGGGCAGCGAAAGGGTGAGCTGCCTGCTCCACAGGCCTCTGACGTACGAGCCCTGACAGAGGAGAGAGGAGAGAGAGAGAGAGAGGAGAGAGTAGAGAGAGGAGAGAGTAGAGAGAGGAGAGAGTAGAGAGAGGAGGGAGAGAGAGGAGAGTGAGAGGAGAGTGAGAGGAGAGTGAGGAGGGAGAAGAGAGGAGAGAGTAGAGAGGAGAGAGTAGAGAGGAGAGAGGAGAGAGGAGAGAGTAGAGAGGAGAGAGTAGAGAGGAGAGAGTAGAGAGGAGGGAGTAGAGAGGAGGGAGAGAGAGGAGGGAGAGAGAGGAGAGTGAGAGGAGAGTGAGAGGAGAGTGAGGAGGGAGAAGAGAGGAGGGAGAAGAGAGGAGAGAGTAGAGAGGAGAGAGTAGAGAGGAGAGAGTAGAGAGGAGAGAGTAGAGAGGAGAGAGTAGAGAGGAGAGAGGAGAGAGTAGAGAGTAGAGAGGAGGGAGTAGAGAGGAGGGAGTAGAGAGGAGGGAGTAGAGAGGAGGGAGAGAGAGGAGGGAGAGAGAGGAGGGAGAGAGAGGAGGGAGAGAGAGGAGGGAGAGAGAGGAGGGAGAGAGAGGAGGGAGAGAGAGGAGGGAGAGAGAGGAGGGAGAGAGAGGAGGGAGAGAGAGAGAGGAGGGAGAGAGAGAGGAGGGAGAGAGAGAGAGGAGGGAGGAGGGAGAGAGAGAGGAGGGAGAGAGAGAGGAGGGAGAGAGAGAGGAGGGAGAGAGAGAGGAGGGAGAGAGAGAGGAGGGAGAGAGAGAGGAGGGAGAGAGAGAGGAGGGAGAGAGAGAGGAGGGAGAGAGAGGAGGGAGAGAGAGGAGGGAGAGAGAGGAGGGAGAGAGAGGAGGGAGAGAGAGGAGGGAGAGAGAGGAGGGAGAGAGAGGAGGGAGAGAGAGGAGAGAGAGAGAGAGAAGAGAGGAGAGAGAGGAGAGAGAGGAGAGAGAGGAGAGAGAGGAGAGAGAGGAGAGAGAGGAGAGAGAGGAGAGAGAGGAGAGAGAGGAGAGAGAGGAGAGAGAGGAGAGAGAGGAGAGAGAGGAGGGAGGAAGAGGAAGAGGAAGAGGAGGAAGAGGAAGAGGAAGAGGAAGAGGAAGAGGAAGAGGAAGAGGAAGAGGAAGAGGAAGAGGAAGAGGAGGAAGAGGAAGAGGAAGAGGAAGAGGAAGAGGAAGAGGAGGAGGAGGAGCCTGGAGACACCTGACCGTCTGCGCGCAAGCAGCGCGCCTCGCTACACTGTGATGGTGAAGAGATTGAGGGGGTGGGATAATGGCTGTGATAGGAAGGCTCTGAAGAGGCGTCTAATACAGCTTAGTATCCGGCATGGCAATGTTCTGAAACTGGGTCACAGAGTGAAAAGCAGTTCAGCAATATAACCTCAAACAAATGTAATGTTTTATTTGACTTGCAGAACTGTTTCGAGACAATAGGTAAAGTACATGCCTGGTGATCGTAACTCTTTTCAGATAAGGGTGTAACTTCTGGGTCAGCAGCAGACAGATCATCTTATTGAATAAACCTACATTCTGATCTTTATCAAAGGTAAATTTAAAAGGAAGTTTGTTTCTACTGTACATTGGGGAAGGCACCACAGAAGCCAGTAGGACAAGCATTGGCCGCGAGGCCGTAAAAGTAACGTGGTAGCACGGCCGTGAAAATACTGGCTCACTGAAAACAGCAAAGCAGCCATGAAAGTGATCGCAATCAAGCGCGGCAAACAATACGCTTAATGAGCATGACGAGGAAAACCATATGGCACCTCTGCTCGTAAGCGCGCTCGCCCGCGCACATGCACGCAAGCTGTAGGCCGGCCATGGTAGCATTTTTTGAAGCACTTACTAAAAGTCTCGCCAGATCAGCGCATGCGCTGGGTCAGGCGAGACCTAAAAACACAGTTGCTGCAATCATTAGCATGAAGTAAAAGATTTCATTCACTTAAATCCGCTCGACCTGGTTGCAGGCACACCATTTTTTCTTAAACACAACACCAGTGCATAAATATTAACTAGAATACAATTACATGTAATTGGGCCGGAAATAAGCTACAAATAATACCAAGAATGCTAATTTACATAGTTCTGAGAAAATTAAAAAGATTTGCGGGCTGCCTTTTTGGGAGAGCGTGGTTACCCAATGTAGTCTGATTTTCTGTGGGTCAAAACACTGTTTGCTGCTGCCTAGGCACAGAGAGATTCTTTCAGGCACCATAAGGAGTAGTTTCTGTCCTGTAACTCCAGTTCTGTAGTAGGGGTATCTCTGTTATAGTCATAATCTAGTGAATAGTCCCGCCCATGTGCGTGGACCCTGGAGCAATCAAAAATAATCTCTTAAGGTGTCGAAAAATGCAGAACTGCACAGACACATGAGAGAATTAAAGACAGATAATGCAGCCTATATCCACAGGCTACACTGTCCAGTACTTCAACTAGAAATTCCACCAAAAATCCACAAACAGCAAAGCCTGTCCAGATTTCCCGTGCTTTAATAGCAAAAACCCTCTGGAATGATAGAGAGGAAGACATGGACAGACAAGCCCCATAGGCTGCCATTATGTGGCTCAGAACAGGATACTGTGCCTTTAAGAGAACTTTCCAGAACTTCACAGTATCCCAGAATGCACTGCAGGTCCCTTTTACTTTCAGTTCTTTTTGAAGGCGTAACACGCCAGACCTGTAGCATTCCTTACATTAAAATCTCTCTCCACCGTGGAGGAGGGCGGGCGCTTATGACTATAACAGAGATACCCCTACTACAGAACTGGAGTTACAGGACAGAAACTACTCCTTCTGTAGTAGGGGATCTCTGTGTATAGTCATAATCTAGTGAATAGAATGGCAAGCCAATCCCCACACCAACGCGGCGGTGGAGAAAATAGAAATAACACCACTACTGTGCGAACAGATTTCGCAGCGAAGCCTGCCCAACCTGAGCGTCTGCCCTGGCATTAGTGTCCAGGCAGTAATGCTTAGCAAAGGTATGGACCGACTTCCAAGTGGCCGCCTTGCAGATTTCTGCAATTGGAACATTACGGAGCAAAGCAGTCGTGGCAGCTTTGCCCCTGGTGGAATGAGCCTTAGGTTTACCCCCTAAGGTCTTACCAGCTTTTTGGTAACACAACTGTATACAGGACACAATCCACCTAGAAATGGACTGTTTAGAGGTAGCAAGACCTGTCCTGACTGAACCATAATTGATAAACAATTGGTCTGACCTACGAATAACCTTGGTTTTATCCAGATAAAATTTCAACACCCTCCTGACATCCAGGGAATGCAGGGACCTTTCCGCTGGAGAGGAAGGATTCTGAAAAAACGTAGGCAAAGTTATGGTCTGGTTAACATGAGAGTCAGATATAACTTTAGGCAGAAATTTAGGGTGAGTACACATAACAACCTTAGCAGCATGAAATACAGTATAAGGTTCTTGGCAACACAACGCCTGAATTTCACTCACCCTGCGGGCCGATGTAATGGCCACGAGGAACGCCGCCTTCCAGGACAGGTGCTGCAACAAAGCCTTATGAATAGGTTCAAAAGGCTCCTTCATCAATCTGGACTGCACCACATTCAATTCCCATGAAGGCGAAGGAAGCCGGACAGGAGGGAACACTTTCTTCAAGCCTTCCAAAAAATCTTTGATCACAGGGATCTGAAAGAAGGAAGTCTGTGAATGGCATTTCCTGTAGGCAGTCAATGCAGCCAGATGAACCTTAATGGAATGGACATTAAGGCCAGACTGCGCCAGATGAAGATGATATAGAAGGATGACATTTTCCTTACACGTCGTCAGGTCATAGTTCTTGGACTTGCACCAGATGAAAACCTCTTCCACTTGTAAGCATACGAAGTCCTAGTGGAAGGGCGCTTAGCCTCCTTCAGTATGTCCATGCAATCTTCTGGTAGATTCAGATGGCCATATTGCACTATCTCAGGAGCCATGCCACCAAACCCAAAGACGAGAGGTTGGGGTGCAACATCTGCCCCCCGAACTTCGTGAGAAGGTCCGGCCTGCACGGCAACCGTATGCGAGGAAGGAGACCGGTGAAGCAGGTCCATGAACCAGCACTGTCTGGGCCATTCCGGGGCAATCAGGATCATCCGCGCCCTGGACTGGGACAGCTTGATGAGCACAGTCGGAATCAGGGGAATGGGTGGAAAAGCGTACAGAAAGCTGTTCCACCAGTTGATCCATAACGCATTCCCCAGCGTGCCCGGCTGGTAGTACCTGGAGGCGAAGTCTCGGCATTTGCTGTTTTCGGCTGTGGCGAACAGATCTACATCTGGAGTCCCCCACCTTGCAAAGACTTCTCCTAGTACGTCGTTGTTTATGACCCATTCGTGGTTTTCCTGAATCAGTCTGCTCAGTGAGTCTGCCTGAACATTCTGCACACCTGGTAGATGGGTAGCAGTTATCGTCAGTCCACTGGCCAGAAGCCAGTGCCAGATCGCCTGCGCCTCCTGCGACAGGGTGCACGATCTCGACCCCCCTGCTTGTTGAGGTAATACATCGTGGTCATAATGTCCGTTTGCACAAGCAGAGAGTTGGTCTGGAAGGACGGAAGAAAGGCCTTCAGCGCCAAGTGAACAGCTCTGAGTTCCAGGAAATTGATGTGGTACGTGGACTCCGTCTGGGACCACGTCCCTTGAATCTGTAAGTCTCCGGAGTGCGCTCCCCAGCCGTGGAGAGACGCATCCGTCACGATAGTCTGCGTGGGAATGTCCTTGTGGAAGGGAACCCCTCTCAGGAGATTCTCCGCCAAACACCACCACTTCAGAGACTGAAGAGCATGTAGAGACAGTCGTATCCTGTCGTCCCAAGACCCTTTCCTCTGATCCCACTGATCCTCCAAGCACTCCTGCAATGGTCTCATGTGCAGCCGTGCGTGTGGAAGATACAAGAGGCCATTGATCCCAGTAGAGAAGACACCGTCCTCACGGTTGTAGATGGAGTGGTCATAAGAGCCTGAGCCTTCCGAAGGAGTGATAATCGTCGCTTCTCCGAAGGAGACATGCTTGCTGACAGCGTATTGATGGAGGCTGCCAAGTACTGTATGCACTGGACCGGAGTCGGGACAGACTTGGACATGTTGATGTGCAACCCCAGCTGGTTCACGAGAACGCACGTCTTCCGGAAGTGTGCTTGAGCTTCCGAGAAGGAGGAGGCCTTGATCAACCAATCGTCCAGGTACGGATAGACAAACACCTTGTTCTTCCTTAGGTGTGCAGCTACCACTGCCATGCACTTCGAGAAGGTTCTGGGCGCAGACTTCAGCCCGAATGGCAGTACTGTGTACTGATAATGATTGGCGCCGACTTGGAATCGCAGGAACTTCCTGTGTTTGTGTGCAATGGGCACATGGAAGTACGCATCCTGTAGGTCTATAGCACATAGCCAGTCTCCCTGTTGCAGCTGAGGATAAATCTGATGCAACGACAGCATGCGAAACTTCTCTCTGCGAATCCACTTGTTTGCTTCTTGCAAAACCAGAATGGGCCTGAACTCGTTATGGTCCTTTTTGCGTACCAGGAAGAACCGGGAGTACAGACCTCTTCCTCTTTGAGACAGAGGTACGTCTTCTATCGCCCTTTTCCTTAACAGGATATTGGCCTCCGCCTGGAGCTCGCGCAGCTGAAACTGCGAGCTGACCGGAGGAATTGATGGAGGCGGGCTGGTGAACGAAGACTGTATCCATTGCAAACAATATTCAGCACCCACTTGTCCAGAGTAATTTTTCTCCACTCTGCCAGAAAAAAATCGAACGCTTCCCCCACCAGAGGGGGTAACGGATTTAGGGGAAGTAACAGCTCAGGGTCGAGACCCGCCGCGCCCTTGTTCGCTGTAGAGGACTGCTGACCTCCTCTACCCTTCTGGCGCTTCTGGAAGGGCCCCCGGAACTGCTGCTGTTGTTGCTGCTGCTGTCCCGAAGCCTGTCCTCGCCCTCTGCCCCAAACCGTCTCTGGAACGGGCGGTAGGCTTTCTTTTCTGTGGGCTTCTCCAAGCCCACACCGTCAGAGTCTTGGCCTCCGCCTTCATGAGGGCCATCACATCATCTGCATGTTTCCCGAACAGGGTCTCCCCCGAGAAGGGCAGATTAGCCACTCGCTGCTTGGCCCCCGGCTTGAGTGCTGCGAGCCTGAGCCAGGCATGGCGTCGCTGGTTGATCCCATGACAATACCCATGGGCCGCCAAAAGAGCCACCAGCGGCCACGCGGATGACCTGGTTCGAGACCAGCATCCCCTCCTCCTGGATCTCCAGGAAATCCTCCCTCCTATCTCGTGGCAGGAGTTCCGCGAACTGCTGGAAGGATTCCCACAGGGCACGATCATAACGCCCTAGGAGAGCCGTATCGCTAGCTGCCTTCATGGACGTAGATGCCGTCCCACAGGCCTTCCTGCCATTTGAGTCGATCCATCGGCTCTCCTTATCCGGAGGCACGGTAGAAGACGGAGAGGTAGAGTGTTGTTTCCTGGCCGCCGTCACTATAACGGAGTCGGGAACAGGGTTAATCCTCAGAAAAGCCGAGTCAGAATCCGGAGCCCTGTACTTCTTAAGAAGACGGGACGGAGCGGCTTTCGTCGTTGCAGGCGTAAGGAACAGCTCCTCCGCTGGCTCTACAAATCCTGTCACAAGCGGTAGTAGAGGGCGAGACAAATGCTTCTTGTGAAGTGTCTCAAAAATCACGGACGTCCTAGGTGTAGGAGCCGTCACCGTGATTCCCAATTTTACAGCACCCCTCAAGAGAACATCCTGGAATGTGCTGATGTCATCCAACGGAGACACCCTCGTCCCCGGGGAGAAGGACCTGGTTCTGGAAGAGTCCGTGCGGGACCGTGATCCGCGCCTCCTGTAGCGCCGTCTCGACCTCGTAGAGGATCTGTGACGACTGCGCGACCTCCCTCTCCGTCCGGAGCGGGATCGCGACTTCCTTGGCTTCTGTCGCCCTGCCGGTTCCCCTGGGACGGGAGACTTTGGCTTGGATGGAGCCCTCGGCCGAGGGGGTCCCCTTAGGAGGAGTAGGAAATTGTGGCAACAAACCGTTCCTCAGAGGGATCGGAGGAGGCTTGTCAGCCGGCAACTGGGGTTGCGGTTGAGGCGGAGGCGGAAGTGGAGGCGGGGTGGGAGCCCGCGGAGGACGTCCTCTCGGTAACGGAGGAGGAGGAGGAGGCGGAGTAACTGTCTTTGGCCTAGCAGGGGTATACACAACAGAGTACACCGAGCCCGGTGAACCGCCCTCCTTACTAGGCTGGGACTTTGGAGAGTCTTCCATAGGCACTTGACGCCTGTCAGACGGACTCCTGGCGCCAGAACTCCTTCCGCGCCTTCCCGGCGTCATAGAACGGCTACCAGACGGCGAGCGTCGGCCCCTCGGCGGCGAGCTTCGCCTCTTCGACGGCGAGCGCCGATCCCTCGACGGCGAATGCCTTCGCCTCGACGGGACCTCCTACGCCTCGACGGCGACCTCCTACGCCTCGACGGAGACCTCCTACGCCTCGACGGAGAACTTCTCCTCGACGTCAAGGATCCCCTCGATGACCTTCTCCTCTTCGCCGACGGCGAGCACTGACGCCAGGCCTCTCTACGTCGAAAACTCGACGACTACGACGACGACGTCGAAATCGTCACTGGAGACTTTGACTGCGGCCTGTTCAGGTCCCTCGAAGCCGAACGTCGACGTCGCCTCCACCCAGAGCCGGGGAGACGGGGAACAGACAGCACAGACTACGACATCGAGAGGGATGACTGCAATAGACGCCGACGGAGAATGGGGACGTTTGCTGGTCTTCCTGCCCCTGAGGAGCCCCCCAGAGGCCTCAGCATGGGCAGATGAAGCCCCTCCAGACCCACCTTGTGCCTTCCGTCTTCTGTCTTCAAGGCCCTGAAGCCTGATCTTCATCCTATCCCTCAGGGTCCTACTAGAGAAACCCTGGCAGATCTCACACTCCTCTGGGACATGGGATGAAGGAAGGCAGATGATACACACCTCGTGTGGGTCAGACTTGGCCTTCTTCCTGGAACACTCAGGGCATTTGCCGAATAATGCAGGCATATTCGACAATTAAGAGTGCACCCAAAGACAAACAGGAAGAAACAGCAAAGTACCTCAAGAAAAGCACTCAAATAACTTTGAAAAAGTGAAAAATATCACCAATAAACCCTTGAAAAGGGAGAGCTCAATGCTCCAGGGTCCTGCTTGCAGGAGCCGGAAAAAAGAGCTGAAAGTAAAAGGGACCTGCAGTGCATTCTGGGATAGTGTGAAGTTCTGGAAAGTTCTCTTAAAGGCACAGTATCCTGTTCTGAGCCACAATGGCAGCCTATGTGGCTTGTCTGTCCATGTCTTCCTCTCTATCATTCCAGAGGGTTTTTGCTGTTAAAGCAAGGGAAATCTGGACAGGCTTTGCTGTTTGTGGATTTTTGGTGGAATTTCTAGTTGAAGTACTGGACAGTGTAGCCTGTGGATATAGGCTGCATTATCGGTCTTTAATTCTCTCTTAAGTGTCTGTGCAGTTCTGCATTTTTCGACACCTTAAGAGATTATTTTTGATTGCTCCGGGGTCCACGCACATGGGCGGGACTATTCACTAGATTATGACTATACACAGAGATCCCCTCCTACAGAAAGGCCCCTTTCTACTAAGCCGCAGCAGTAAGACAGGTTCTCTACACCGTTTGAGAGTGACAAATGCAAACAAGAATGGACGGCATGAAGCAGACGCCGCAAGAGCCTCAGAGGTAGCAGCTGCCATTGGGCAGGAAAGTGGACAACAGGAGGGGGGGGCGGGAGCAAAGCAAAGAAAAAAAAATTATATTTAAACAAGCGCTGCCGCGAAAGTGAAAGCAACTGTGCTGTGTTTAATTAGTAACATGATCCACGACAAGGGAGGAATGTAATGGCCACCCTGCGCTGCTGTTCGCTCCCGACAACAAAACGCTGTGGTAGGGAGCCTTTGGAGAAGAGGTGGCCCATGAACCCTCCTTTGGCCATTTCCGTGCTTTCATTATTGAAAGCCAAACGCAAACGCCAAGTGAATGTGTGGGAGTTGCCACACCCACAAGGAGAAGTTTCGGGGAAGTTTGGAGTAGTCACAAGAAGCCTCCCATAGAGCAGCGCACACGTGCTGTGCTAGGGTCAACCTACAAATGGAGATCATACTGGCCGCAGGAAAGAAGTAATGGACTCACCGTTCAGCAATGTAATCAGAGGTGCTTTCTCAGCAGAGCCCCGACCCATACCATGCCCCTAATAGGAGACTAACAAGACCTGGTAGGCTAACAAGTATATGAGTGATAAAATAGGTCCTTGGGGAGAATAGCGTGTCAGCACTGCATAAGGTTCTGCCCCCTCTATTGACTAACACTCATAATTTCTTTCCACCCTCTACCCAAATCACTGCCACTCTGACTGTACTGCAATACACTAGGCGCTATACGAACAGATAAGTACCCATCCCATGAGTCTCGCGGCCCACACAGTTGCACTGAAACCACTCATAACTCGCCTCTCCTTGTCCCCCCCCCTTCTATATCACCTCGGATCTCACCTGTGTTCCTTACTGTTCTGTATATGAGCATTTAGGCGCTATATGACTCCACTCACTGCTAGGCTCGCACCCGCAACCTCTACAGCGGCCGACAAGGCGAGGGCGCAACTCATAGTTTGAGAAGACTGCTAAACTTCAGGCAATATTGGATGGGAATATGTCTTTCAGATTTCTTTTCCTTTGGCTATATTGAGGCATCTTGGCTTCTACCTTTATTTTTTCACCTATGAATCACAGCATGGCTACATAGTGCCTAATTAGGGATCCATTGAGATGTAGGCTGACAGTTACCTGTGTGATGTAAATATTTCATTTTAGTGACACTAACTTTCCTCTTCGCTAACAACAAAAGGCCGAAATAGCCCATGGCCAACTCAAACACAAAACTTGAATTGTTAAACAAAAAGCAAAAACAACACACAACAGAGCCTACAATGTAAGCCCACTCTAATTTTTGGAAATTAATTGCTATCGTGAACACTTAGGGACAACAAACAACTGTAACCATAGCACCACATAATACTGTGAAACTATGTCACCTCTACACAAAACTACATAAGCAAACCCACCAGGTCATAATGGACTATGCAAAAGTAGAAGTGAAACCAGATTCATGCTACCAAAGAAACCACAGAACGGAAACACTCTAGCCAGAAGCAACCAACAAATCAAGGCATTCACACCACCCCTGCTCTAAGACACCCTGTGCAGCATCAAACCACTTACCGCCAGGCAACGCTATCGACAGAGAAGCATATCAATAAACTAACATCATTTTAGCGAGATCCCTCAGGAAGCAAACAGCTTGCTACCGACATCTGCGGTGGTCAAGTACAGCATGTTCAACTTCTGATGTTGGGAAAATCAAAAATCTTCACCACAACATTCACGTGTTTGGGGGCGTTCCCTTAGTCGCCCATATTATTATATAGGACAGAGGAAAGAGTAACAGACTGGTGTACCATTTCCAGAACAGAGGAGGAGAAAACCTAATCTGCGCGAGGAGGGCATACACGAAAAGACTGTATACAACAGTGTCCATGTCCACTGTAATAATGGTACAAAACGTTAAAAATACGAGGACGTACAATTTCCAACAGAGATTAACCCAATTTTGAATTTGATTTGACATGGGAAGGGAAAAGGGGACCTCGAAGGTATGAGGAATCCCCAAACGAGCACAATTAGGGAGGGTTGCCCATGTGACTTAGAGGAAATACGTACCAAGCAAGATCAAGGGTCATCCATGGGTGTTGGGGCTTGATGACACAAATTGTGGCGAACAGCTGGTATATCAAGATGGGTAGTTAGGGCGAAGAGACCCTAAGCGCTGGGTGCTACTATGGGCGGGGGGGTCTAACCGGGGCCCTTAAGAAACAAGTGGCATCCATGTGAATGTGACGTCCTGAAGAAGTGGAGCAAACGAACATACGATATCGAGAATGTACCTGAGATTTTCCTCCATGATCTAGGTTACTCCTCCCTTCAACTACCTCGCGAGGACTACCCCTGCCTCAATTTCCTCTTACCAACTCTTCTCCGCTCGGCTTCCACAGCGGACTCTTCGTTCCGGCCACTGCTGACGTCACTGCCATGTACCCCACGCACAGCGTCATGCGCCAGCAAACTAAGCCTCGCCTCTTCCTGCCGGTGTCGTAGTCACGGAATTGTGTGCTTATGTCAGCTCGCCTCCCATCTGACGGTCAGCTGGTTACACATCTATACTAGATCCATTAAGGGAAGGGAGGAAGCTTGCTTAGGCTCAAATAAAACCCATAACAGATAACTTTCAGTACCGACCCTAGAACAGAGGTAGCCATGGCTGCGACACTACGCTGACCGACTAGAAAACGTGACATCCACAGCATAATCGTAGAAGTTTGACAAAAGATAGGCTGCATTTTTGATCAATGGATACTCGGCTATAGTCTAGATATGTTTGACTGGACTCGAAGGGTTATTACGAGGGAGGCAGTGTATTTTTTCGCAGTTTTTATACAAGGCGAACTTTACTTTTTTGCAGCTTTTAAACAATTCGAACTTGAGCTAGCCAGATTATGCTGCGTGTTTGAAAAAAAACAAGCACTCACTGGAAGACTTGGCGGCGGCTGGGCAACAATGGCAGCCGCAAACATCCGAAAATTTCGGATTCGGGTGCGTGTTTTTGGCGTTCTGAGTGATGGAACACGTCACAGTCGAAAAAACTCAAAAAAATACGCTCCCGAATCCGAAAGAGACTGGGCTTTATTGGAGTGACTCCCTTCTCCTCCAATGGCTGGCCTCCGTTTAAGAAGCCAGCCAATGGAGGAGAGAGGCGGGTTCCAAGCCCCCTAACTCCAAAACATTAAATCTTCGGGACTCCGCCCTCACTGCTTGGCAGTGAGTGCAACGGTCCCTCGACCTAAACACCACGAAGGAAGCGTCAATTAAAGTAACAAATCTTAAAACTTATAAATACAGCATGCACAAGAGGGTCAAATTTTTTTTTTTTAAAGAATGTAGGCTAATACTGATAAATTAAGATGCAGTGCACATAACGAGGCCAAGAATTGCATTTAAAAAATATTATAAACAGAATCAAATGGAGATGCAGAAAAGTTGTTCCCTTTCACAAAGGATAGGGAGGCAAAAAGAATTTAGTGGCCGAGTGCAATGGCGGGGAGACTGAAACAGACAGGCTGTTGGTGGCGGTCTCCCAGCCATTGTAACCGACTTGGACCTGTTGCACTCGTAAAGATAGACAGCCATGGATCCTCGAGTCCGCCGGTGCGGTGGCGGGGCTCGTAGTCCCTACAATGCTGGCTTATGATATCCAGAAAGCCAGCGGTTTCATGGGGAGTTGCTTGCCATGAAAAGACTGGATGAAAGTGACATTGGTGGCCCAAAGCCGGCCCCCTTGCCCTTGGTTGTGGGGGGCACATACGGTGCCCCCCTACATATCCCTGTACCATGTGGCAGGCACCACATGGTGCCTGCCACGTAGTGCAGGGATATGTAACATGTCATGTTTTTACACTGCAGCGGGTTCTGCAGCCAATGTAAAATATAGGCATTGTGACTGTGGTGGTGGTTGCATTGTAATACCTACTATGGGACAGCTGACAGAATGTCGGGCGGTCCCAATACTAGATACGATGGCGGATGGACTGAAATCCGTCCGCCATTGTAATCAGCCCCTTAGTTTTGGCCCAGGGGATACAACGCATGAACAGACAAACCGTAAATTTCCACGTTACAGACGGAGGACAATACAACATTGACATCTCAGAGGCAAGCAGAACTTAACTAAAGGTAACAAGAATGACAGTTATTTCTGCTGTGTACAGCACGGAGCGCATTAGAAAGACTACATGTTTTTAGGGGGTTACTGCAGTTTGTTCCTCTGTGCATCACATGAATTTCTAATTAATAACTGATTCATATCAATTTAAATTGTATATAGGTGAGTATGAACGTCGTGTGAAAACGCAGTACACAATAAGGCGTGCGATCAGCAGGAAAAACTTAATAAGGATTCTTAACACAAGGTAGCGGCGAGCAAGTGTAAATTTGTGAAAAAGCCCATGGTATAATGTTTCTTGGGTGATAGGTCAAATTGTTCCTTTGGTGTACTCTACTTTCCAGCTGTGTGTTTAGCTAGCGACAGGCTGGGCTGCTTAACACTCCAGCATTCAGGCAGGAGGAGATTGGCAGCTGGCCCTCTCTGCGAAAACCGGTGTGAAAAATAAACAAACAATACATCAACAACATGTGTACATTTTCACTAGCATCAAGTTCAAACGATGGACCTACCATTGCTGGTTGCCTAGTCAGTGAATTTAAGACTTGGTTACCCCAATTCTCTGTTAAGGAACGCAAAAAAATCCAAACAGTTTTCTTTGGGCAGAACATTGGCTTGTTAGTGGTCCTTTCTCAATGTATGTAAATGTTAGTTATCATACATTTTTTGAGCGGACAGACTATTATGTGTCTGAAAAAGGGATACTGTGCCTTTAAGGAACTCTAGAGACCCTCGGTATCCCAAGATGCACAGCCAAAGTCCTTTTACTTTCAGTTCTTTTTTCCGGCTCCTGCTAGCAGGAGGAGGGCGGGCGCTTATGACTATAACAGAGATACCCCTACTACAGAACTGGAGTTACAGGTAAGAAACTACTCCTTCTGTAGTAGGGGATCTCTGTGTATAGTCATAATCTAGTGAATAGAATGGCAAGCCCATCCCAACAACCAATCCGCGGTGGAGGAAAAAGACACCACTACTGTGCAAACAGATTTCTCAACAAAGCCTGCCCAACCTCAGCATCTGCCCTGGCATCAGAGTCCAGACAGTAGTGCTTAGCAAAGGTATGGACCGACTTCCAAGTGGCAGCCCTGCAGATATCTGCAATGGGAACATTACGTAGCAAAGCGGTTGTCGCTGCTTTGCCCCTGGTAGAATAAGCCTTAGGTTTACCCCCTACGGTTTTGTTAGCTTTCTAATAACATAACTGGATACAGGACACAATCCACCTCGAGGTGGACTGTTTTGAGGTGGCAAGACCAGTCCTGACCGACCCACCCTTAATTGACAAACAATTGGTCTGACCTACGAATGTCCTTGTACTTATCCAAGTAGAATTTTAACACCCTTCTGACATCCAGGGAATGCAGAGACCTTTCCGCTGGAGTGGAAGGATTCTGGAAAGATGTAGGTAAAGTTATAGTCTGATTGACATGGAAATCAGAAATCACCTTAGGAAGGAACTTGGGGTGAGTACGCATCACGACCTTAGCAGCATATAATATAGTATAAGGTTCTTGGCAACACAATGCCTGAATTTCACTCACCCTGCGGGCCGATGTAATGGCCACGCGGAAAGCCACCGTCCACGATAAGTGCTGCAGTGAAGCCTTATGAATAGGTTCCAAAGTAACCTTCATCAACCTGGACAGCACCACATTCAGCGCCCATGATGGCGAAGGACGCCGAACAGGAGGAAACACTTTCTTCAATCCTTCCAAAAAATCTTTAATCACAGGGATCTGGAAGAAGGATGTCTGAAGGTCATTTCCTATACGCAGTTAATGATGCGAGGTGAACCTTAATAGAATGAAAATTAAGGCCAGACTGAGCCAAATGCAAAAGGTATGGAAGAATGGCATCTTCCTTGCAGGTCGTCGGATCATAGTTCTTGGAAGTGCACCAAATGCAGAACCTCTTCCACTTGTAGGCATAGGAAGACCTAGTGGAAGGTCTCCTAGCCTCCTTGAGTATATTCATGCAATCGTCAGGAAGATTCAGGTGTCCATATTGCACTCTCTCAGGAGCCATGCCGCCATACTCAACGATGAGAGGTTGGGGTGCACCATCTGCCCCCCCGAACTTCGTGAGAAGGTCCGGCCGACACGGCAGCCGCATGTGGGGTAGGAGAGACTGGTGAAGCAGGTCCGTGAACTACCACTGTCGGGCCACTCCGAAGCAATGAGGATCATCCGTGCTCTGGACAGACAGCTTGATGAGTACCGCCGGAATCAGGGGAATGGGTGGAAAAGCGTACAGAAAGCTGTTCGACCAGCTGATTCATAGCATGTTCCCCAGAGTCCCCGGTTGGTAATACCTGGAGGCAAAGTCTCGGCATTTTCTGTTTTCGGCGATGACTAACAGATCTACGTCCGGAGTGCCCCACCTGTCGAAGAGGTTTCTTAGCACTTCGTCGTTTAGAACCCACTCGTGGTTTTTTTGCACCAGCCTGCTGAGTGCGTCCGCCTGAGCATTCTGCACACCTGGCAGATGGGTAGCCGTTATCGTCAGTCCTCTAGATAACAGCCAGTGCCAGATCGCCTGCGCTTCTTGTGACAGTGTGCGCGATCTCAAGCCCCCCTGCTTGTTGAGGTAATACATTGTGGTCGTATTGTCCATCTGTACAAGGAAGGAGTTGGTCTGGAAGGACGGATGAAAGGCCTTCAGTGCCAAGTGAACAGCTCGGAGTTCCAGGAAATTCATGTGATACGTGGATTCCGCCGGGGACCACGTTCCCTGGATCTGTAGATGGTCTGAATGCGCTTCCCAGCCGCGGAGAAGCATCTGTGATGATAGTCTGAATGGGGATGTCCTTGTGAAATGGATCCCCTTTGAGGAGATTCTCTGTTGAGTACCACCATCTCAGGGACTGTTGAGCGTGAAGGGACAGCCGGATCCTGTCATCCCAGCTCCCCCGCTTCTGGTCCCACTGATCCTCCAGACATTACTGCAGCGGCCTCATGTGGAGGCGTTCGTGTGGCGTGAGGAAGATGCAAGAGGCCATCGACCCCAGTAGAGAAGACACCGTCCTCACGGTCGTAGATGGAACAGCTATGAGAGCCTGAGCCTTCCAAAGGATCGATAAGTGTCGCTCCTCCGAAGGAGACACGCTTGCTGAAAGAGTATCGATGGTGGCTCCCAAGTACTGTAGGCACTGGACAGGAGTCGGAACAGACTTGGACATGTTGATGTGCAACCCCAGCTGGTTCAACAGAACGGCCGTCCTGTTGAAGTGCAGTTGCACTTCCTGGAAGGTGGAGGCTTTGATCAACCAGTCGTCCAGGTACAGGTAGACAAACACCTTGTTCTTTTCTCAGGTGCGCTGACACCACTGCCATGCATTTTGAAAATGTCCTGGGTGCAGATTTCAGCCCAAACGGTAGTACGGTGTACTGATAGTGATTGGTGCAGACTAGAAAGCGCAGGAACTTCCGGTGTTTCCGTGTAATGGGTACATGGAAGTACGCATCCTGTAGGTCTATTGCGCAAAGCCAGTCTCCCCTTGGCAGTTGAGGATAAATCTAGTGCAAAGACAGCATGCAAAACTTTTCCCTGCGAATCCACTTGTTTGCTCGTCACAAATCCAGAATGGGCCTGAACTCGTTCTTGTCCTTTTTACGCACCAGGAAGAACTGTGAGTAAAGACCCTTTCCCCTTTGAGACAAAGGGACATCTTCTATCGCCCTTTTTCTTAACAGGGTGTCGGCCTCCGCTTGGAGCTCGCGTAGCTGGAACTGCGAGCGAACTGGTGGAATTGCCAGAGGCGGGCTGACAAAATGAAGACTGTACCCATTGCAAACAATATTCAGCACCCACTTGTCCAGAGTAATTTTTCTCCACTCTGCCAGGAAATTTTGTATGTTTCCCCCCACCGGAGTAGGTACCGGACGAAGGGGAAGTAGCCCCTCAGGGCTTAGACCCGGCCGGGTCCTTGTTCGCCGAGGAGGACTGCTGGCCGCCTCTGCCCCTCTGACGTTTCTGGAAGGGCTGCCGCAGGTACTGCTGCTGTAGTTGCTGCTGGCCAGCTTGACGGCCTTTACCTCGTATCTGGGAACCGAATCTCCTCTGGAAAGGACGGAAGGACTTCTTCTGCTCCTTTGGTTTCTCCAAACCAACGGCCTTCAGCGTCTCTACTTCTGCCTTCACGCGGGCCATTTCCTCATCCGCATGTTTCACGAAGAGGGTCGACCCTGAAAATGGCAAGTTTGCGACCCTCTGCTGCGGCTCCAGCTTAAGAGAGGTAAGGCGCAACCAGGAATGGCGCCTCAGGTTGATTCCATGGCAATACCTATGAGCGGCCATGAGAGAGGAGTCTGCAGCCGAGCTGATGACTTGGTTAGAGACCATCATGCCATCTCCTGAAAGTCCTCTCTTCTATCCATAGGGAGGAGTTCGATAAACTGTTGCAGGGACTCCCACAAGGAGCGGTCATAACGTCCCAAAAGCGCCGAAGCACTCGCCGCCTTCATAGCTGTGGCAGCTGTACCACAGACTTTCCGTCCAGAAGAATCCATTTGACGGCTCTCCTTGTCCGGAGGGACCGTTGATGATGGGGCAGTGGAATGCTGCATTTTGGTCGCTGTCACGATCACAGAATCCAGGACAGGATCTGACCGCAAGAATGCTGGATTAGAATCTGGTGGCCGATACTTCTTTTGAAGCCGAGATGGCACCGACTTCACCGAGGCCGGCGTCAGAAACAACTCCATGGCCGGTTCCTCCAGTCCTGGTACCAAAGGCAGCAATGGGCGAGAGATGCCTCTGATGCAAAGCCTCAAAAATCAAGGAGGTTGAAGGAGTGGGCACAGTCAGCTTGATCCCAAACTTCGCTGCTCCCCTCAGCAACACATCTTGAAATGTCACAATGTCGTCCACAGGCGACACCCTCGTAGGAGGAGAGTCAGACAGCGTGGGAGAATACCTCCTGTCACTAGAAGAACCCGTATACCGGGACCGTGACCTCTCCCTCCCTCGACGGTGACGAGACCTTGTCGAGGAATGACGCTCACTGCGAGAGCAATGTCTCCTTCTGGACCTGGACCGTGACCTCCGAGGCCTCGCAGGAACAGTCGGCTTTGGAGGCAGTGGCAATGGAGTGAGAACCGGAACCCCGGGCTGTGGTTGTGGCGGCCAGGGAAGCGGTGGAAGAGGAGGCAGAGGTGGTGGAGGCAGAGATGGAGGTGGAGGCGGAGGAATCGTTGTAGGCAGAGGAGGTAGTGAAGGAGGCGTAGGCATCCTGGGCCTTGAGGGCGAGTAGGTCCGGGAATACTCAAAGTCCGGCGGCCTAGGCAACCTCCTCTTCTTCCGAGCAGGCCTCTGGGAGTATGGTCTGGACGCAGATCTCTCTGCGGGCGAGCGCCAGCGCGACCGGGAACTCTCCGATGAAGATGAAGATGAAGATGAAAGACGAACAACCGAGGCACTAGACACCGTCATAGGCCCGGAGCATCTCCTCGACGTCGACTTTTCTCTTCTCGACGCCGACCTCTTCAACTTTCCTCGTCTCGACGTCGATGTTCCAGACGTCGACGAACTCTTAGACGTCAATTGTCGCCTCCTCAACGCCGACTTGCCTCTCCTTGACGTCGACCGTCGCGTCGACAGCGAACGGCGGTGTCGCCTCGACAGTGAGCGCCTTCGCCTACGGGACACAGCACGGCTTCGATGGTGTGTTGGCGCCTGTGAAGTCCTCGACGTCGACCTCGTCCGAGGTCTCGACGTCCTTCCCCTCGACGTCAAATGGCGACGCCGCTTTGAACCAGAGCCCTGGGACGACGGGGAGCATATGGTAGTCATACCTCTCGACGCCGAAGCCATCAACGTCGACCGGGACCGGTGCCTTTTCTGGGCCTTTTCTTGACTGGGGAACCCCCCCCCCCAGAGGCCGACGCACGGACAGAGGATGCAGATAAGAGTCCCTCCATGCCCAGAAGTCCCACCTGGTTCTTGTCTCCTCTGCTCCAGGCCTTGGAGACGAATCTTCTCCCTGTCACGCAGGGTCCTCCTGGAGAAAGAGTGACATATCACAGGAGTCAGGGACATGGGAGGAAGGGAGGCAGAGTATACAGACTCTGTGGGGGTCAGATTTAGCCTTCTTCCTTTCCACACTCAGGGCACTTGTCGAATAAAGCTGGCATATTCGACAGAAAAAGGTGGCAAAACTGGCTAACAAGCACAGCAACTGGAAGAGGAAGACACCAGATGTCGAGTGAAACACTCAAAACATTGGAAAAGTTCCAAAAATTGAATACCCAAAAAGGTAGAGCTCAATGCTCCAGGGTCCTGCTAGCAGGAGCCGGAAAAAAGAACTGAAAGTAAAAGGGCTTTGGCTGTGCATCCTGGGATACCGAGGGTCTCTGGAGAGTTCCTTAAAGGCACGGTATCCCTTTTCCCAGACACATAATGGCAGCCTATGGGGGCTTGTCTGTCCAACACTTCCTCTCTATCATTTCAAGGATTTTGGTGAAGGGAAGTTTCTCTATGAGTAAAACTTGGTAATATATGTAAAATGTGGTTTTATTTGGCTATCCTTTTCACTTTAAGTTGAAGTGCTGGTCAGTGTAGCCTTGTGGTTATAGGCTGCATTATTTGTCTTTGATTTTCTCTTAAGTGTCTATGCAGGACTGCAACGAAGACAGCTTAAGAGATTATTTTTTGGCGGGACTATTCACTAGATTATGACTATAGCAGAGATCCCCTACTACAGAACAATGTTAGCACTCTGGAATATACACCATGAGCACTGCAGTAGAGCAAGCGTCCCAGACTCTCATGCCCCCTCTGCATACCTCAAGACATGCATCATTTAGGTCAGGGGTACACACAAACATTTCCTCAGGGGCAGAAATGCAAAGTCTAGGTTATCAACAGGGGATACACAGATGACCGTGGGGGGATGGGGGGGGGGGGGGAGAGTTGTGATTTGGGGGCGGTGAAGGTGCTGCTCGTTCAAACACTATGGGTTGGAGAAACATTGAGTGTGCTAAGCACCTGGGTATTAAAAGCAGTGAATGTGGCGTATGTTACACCTTCCAGCCTGAATAGGATTGGTGGTAGCTGCACCCCTAGTACTGTTGGGACAGTGCAGGGTGCCTGTACGTCGTCTGCTGCGCATCTGAGGTTGTGTGCCTTCCTGGTGTTCACGTACTTTTATAAGTAATGTATCCAGGAGCATAAAGGGCATCCATCTTTTAAACTGAAGTTTTACATAAATATTTTAGTTGCCACAACTTCCTGGTACCAGCCCAGTATATCCATGCCCTGTCAAACTTCACTTGCTAAAAGTCGTAGAAATGTTTGTTGCTTCTGGATGCAGAGTTTGGAATCCCTGGTAACAATGCAGTCGCCAGGCAGGGGTACTTCGTCTTTTGTTTAAAATCTTGTTTTCCTTTGTCCTCTAGATGCCCTGCTCACCCCAGGCTGCTCTAGTAACAAACCTTAGAAACTGTACATCAGGGACATTTAACAGACAAAAGCATCTCCTGCTGCGGCACAAGCAAATGATGTCACATAAGCAGAGTGAGTGGCGCAGGTGAGCATGCACAACACTCATTGTCTGTGCATGCCCCTTTGATGCTTTTCCTGGCGAATGCGGCCCGAGTAATCACAACAGCAGAAGGAAACAAGCACTGACATAGCCAATAGGTCTCGCCTTTGGGACCTTATAAGTGTTTAGCCATGCAACAGTTGATGTTGTTGAACCAAGGATATTGTGCTGCATAACTAAATACTTATAAGCTCCCAAAGGCAAAACCTATTGGCTATGCCAATACTTGTTGTAAATGTTTGGATTATGGAGTTTTTTGGTTACACTGAATTAAATAGAAAAAAAAAAATCAACATCGGGGACATATAATACATTCTCTTTTACATCTGGCTATAACCATGCCACCATTGTGATTACAGCATACAGTAATCGTCAGAAAAAACACTCCTCCTGTATTTCCTTTCCACAATGTAATTTGTCAAATATGTTCACAACTTTATCAATGCTTCGACCACAAAATGATATCACTTGTTTCCATGTTACACAATGTGAGAAATTAGTCAATTTGTGTGCAGCATCTACGCTGAAAACCAGTGACACCTCATAGCAAGTACATCAAGGTCTAGGAAGCCAGCAGAAGGGTACAGCAAAGCACAATATACTACAACAAGCTCTCCTCGTGCACTATCCAGATTTACAAGCTTTACTTTGAAGGCCATTTATAGTAACGATGATGTGAATAATCAACAGAATATTATAATTGGCTGCACAGCAAACCTCACCTAATCCCTCACGTGTCTTTGGAAGTGAATGCACCTTGGAATGCAGTGAAGACACTTCGGCAGCACACAGCGCGTGCAAAAAGTCGAAATTATTCGATAAAACTTCGATCTTGGGCACGAGGAAGCTGCATCCAGATATCCCGATTTATTTGATTTGAAAACAATAGTATCTACATTATTGGATAAATGCAGAGCTAGAACGCTGAAGAATGTAACTGACTGGAAGAGCAGCACTGAAACTAACTCAAGGAGAACGCTTCAAACGATTCATAATCTAATATCATAACCATTTTACAAAAAGACAGAAAAGTATGCATTATTAAATCAAGTTTAAAACAATTGGGCAGAAATTAAATCGGTTTACTATCAGTTTCAATTATTTTCGAGCACATTGTGCCCAGTGATTGGGAGTCCAGGCCAAACCAGAAGGTGGCATTGAACCCACCCGAAGACTCGTGCCTCATGAGAGTGCGTGTTCATGCTACCATTTGAGCCTGCAAGCAGTTTTGGCACTTCGTCCCTCATACAAACGGAAAACATGTGTTTCTTACAAGCCTTCTCTGTGGTGATCACATAAACATTACTTAATCTGACATGGATTCCTTCCCAGTGGTGTCATCTCGAGCAAACCCACCTGTTGTATCTCTGCGAAAGCAGCTGACCCCTAATCTGGCCCCAAGCTGCTCTTTCAAAGAATGCAGACTTGCTAAACTTCTACAAAAAGAAAGCTATATTTATATTATCTGCAAACTGGATTACTTATGCGCAAGAGAAGCAAGACAAGCATTGGCTGCGCGGAAGCATAGATGGGAGCTGCAGCAGGAGAGAGAGGCGGAGGGAGTTGTGTGCGTGCACGCGAAAGCACTTAATGAGCCATGACGGCTCGTAACAGTAAAACAAGGCTTAATGACATAAGAAAGGCAGATGGCGGCTGTGTGTGTGTGTGTGTGTGTGTGTGTGTGTGAACGCGCACATGCACCCAAGCTTTAGGCCAGGAAAAGCTTGTGGGTAGCACTTTGAAAACACTTACTAAAAGGCGAGCAAGCAGCGCATGCGCTGCTCTAGGCTCGACCTAAAAATTGCGTCAAATTCATGACAGCTGTTTTCCATGGGGCCGCATGGAAAGGCCTGGCGGGCCACAAGTGGCCAGCAGGCCGTACTTTAAGGGCCGCCGATTTAGGTGGTCAACTGCTGTTCTCCATCCAACCTGTCAACCAAGACCACAGGGGAACTATACAAGACCTGCAGTAGAAGCATTGCAGGCTGCAATCAAGAAATTCAAGCAGAACACTAGACACCAAGCTTTTTTTCGGCTACAACCAAAGGATCTTGGATACCATCCCAATCCAGATTGGGTTACAGAAAAGAGGTTAAGTAACTTTGCTTCATGCAGCTCCTTGGCACTATACAATGATCCAGTTACTGCAACCCTCTACAGTGACTGGAACCCTCTACAGTGACCTTGCTTAGCTTCCCTTCATACAGCGTCCCTGACACAAACATACCTCTTCAAGCAACATCTCATAACACTATTACAAAGTTACCAGTTCCACCTAAAAAGAAAGCTACTGCTGCATCTGCTACAACTTACCACTAGAAATTAACCCATCAGGGGACTTGGCTACCGCACCGAGCAGGATGGCGGCTCAGGTGAGGAGGTAAAGCAAGGATTTCGACCACTATGAGTGCCACCTCAAGATTCGGAGGACAGCGGACGTCCTCCGATTTATGGTGGCTCCCTGCTGGTCTGTTTATAGAGCGCTGAGCTCAAGTAATTATACTAATTTGGCTGCGTCTCCTCTTCTCCTCACGATCGCGGACAGCCGCCATTTTGTATGCACGGCGACCGTCGTGTCTGAGGTGTTTTTGGTGAGTGTTATCCCAAGATGATGTAGGCATCCAATTTGAGGTTTTTCCATATTTTTGGGCTACAGCCTAATAATTACAATGAAAAGGTTTTTTCTTTTCTTTCTTACATTATGAACTATCTTTTGTTGACATCCTTGTTCATACTGAGCTATTTTTCTCCAGCACCACCTACATCTATCTCCAGTTTCACTGCTCATGTCTACGTTTAACTATATAGGTATGACCACTTAATGTCACGCTGAACAAAAACGTACCACCATCGATATCCTACTTCATGTAACAAACATTTTGGGGATGAAGTAACCTTCCAGGATTGGTATTTTCAGTCATACATACAGGTTACTACCACTTCCATCATTTGCTTTTGCTTGCTGTCACTCGTCCTCAAATTATTTTCTCGCCAGTGAGTTATCTTCTAGAGGGTCGTGACTGCTTCACCATACTGTGCATGAAATTACTGTTCACACAGCACATTTTTCATAACTTTGTGTCACTTGTACTTGGGAAGGATCTAATCTTTTACAAATCCTTCTACTTCCCTTCGTCAAACTTATTTGGTTATAATGGACAATGAATCCACCCACTCTGTGAGATAATCTACATCAGGCGCCAAACCAAAAAGAGTTAAGAACGATCCTCCATCACCTATTCAGTCTTCTTCCAATCCGGTTTTGGATTCCATCTTGGAGGAAATTCGTGCCATAAGACCATTCATGTCTGCCACCAATGAAAAATTACAATTGATTGAAGACAGATGGATAAACATGGAAGGTAAAATGTCTGAAATGGAACAGCGAATCAGTCACCTTCATGACGCGATTATTAAAATCCCCTTATTGGAGCAAGAAATTCATCAGCTCAAACTCCATACGGAGGACTTGGAAAATGGCATTTGTATTTTTGTGTCATCTCCTTTATTCTAAATGACTCTGTATCATTTACTATTTTTTACTCTTCTCTATATTGCTTTCTATGGATAAATAGTGTCTGTCTGTATTCATGGTTACTCCATTTATGTTCCTTATATTTTATGAGGACTTCTTTATTGTATTTGAGTCATCTCCTTTATTCAACGCAGCTCTATATTATTCATTATCTTTTGCTATTTTTTTTTAATGATACATGATGTCTGATTATCCTCATGGTTAATCCTTTTATGTTCTTTGCATTTCCTCATTATTACCTCATTATTGTTAAACAGTGTCCTTTTTCCTCCCATTGTTGTCTCTGCAGTGTATCATCATTGGTACTGTACCCTTGTCTCTAAAGTAATATATGCTTAATGTTGTTTCGTGTAACGTTCGTGGTCTGGGTCACCCTGTCAAGCGCCAGAGGTACTCTCCCAATTATCAAAGTTAAATTGCCAAATTGCTTTTTTACAAGAAACCTACTGTAACAATGTTGAGTCACTTAAACTCAAACGTCAATGGGTGGGCCAGGTAGTTTTTTCACCTGTGGTCAACTGCAAGGGTGGGGTTGCAATTCTCTGCCATAAATCTATACAAATTCACATTTTGTCTACTGAAAATGATACAAATGGACGATGGGCAATACTTCAGTCCAAGGTCTGTAATAAAGTGATCACTTTCTTCAATATTTATGGACCAGTTAAACCTGACCCAGTTTTTTGGAATAAGATTAAACTTAAATTATCTTCCATTTCCAATACCAATATTATTGTTGCTGGAGACTTGAATAATTGGCTTGATCCTTTTTCCGATAGAAAATCAAAATGCAAATTTAAACCGGACAAATCCCACAAATCATTTCAATCTGCTATTGCCTATCGTCCACTTTTTGATGTATGGAAAACCTGCAATCCAGATCAATATGAATTAATTTTTTTCTCTAATGTTCATCATACAATGTCACGTACTGATTATATTGTGGTTTCTAAATCCATTTTACCCTCTGTTCAATCCTCAGAAATTGGATCAATTTTTATTTCGGACCATGCCCCTGTCTCTTCATATTTGATCACTCCCTTACCAATTCTAAACATGCCCGATGGAGATTCAACAACTTTCTCCTATCCGATATCTGAAGCCACCTCTTTCATAAATGAATTATTTCTGTTCAACAAAGCCAGTGATACTCCTATCCATAATAACTGGGACACTTTTAAGGCATCCTTTAGGGCTTTCACAATTACATACACAGCCAATAAGAAGAAATTACTAATCTCCAAGTATCTCTCTGCTCTCAAACACATTAAATCTCTAGAACACTTTCTTTCTATCCAATTCTCCTTCACACCTTCGTGATCTCATTAAGGCAAAATCTGACTTAAACAAATTAGCTACTACTGATGTGTGCAATATTTTACTTAAAATAAATTCCAAATTTCACGGGGTCAAAATAAAGCAGGTAAAATGCTGGCTAACTATTTAAAAATTAAAACAGAAAAGAAAACCATTGGCCCTATTCGTAACACTACTACTAATAAATTACTTCATTCTGATTCTGAAATTGTTAATGCTTTTCAATCCTTCTATCATTCTCTATATACGGATGACACTTCTCCTTCTGCTACCGATCTTCCCTCTCCCAGTCTGTGCCTTATGAAATGTCCCTTCTTGAAAAAGATATCACTCCAGGAGATACTTGATGCCATTCAATACCTGAGGAGGGCCTGGGCTCCTGGCCTGACAGTTTTTCCATTGAGGTAATTGTTACAACTAGCTTTATTGGTACGTTCCGTCCACCCCTATCCCTGCCCCGTGTTGGACTCTCCCATCCTGAAGCTTACTGTGGAATGTTGGTGTGTAATTCAGTGAGGAGAGTGGATGGTCATTAAATGGTTATCTTCCTTGAATCTTCCTGCGTCCTGTCATCAATCAAGAATTCAAACACTGGCAACGGAACTGCGCAGGGGGCAGAGGTGGCCATCTCCCCTTTGAGTACTCTCTCCATACATGTGAAGAAGGTTACATTCCAAGGTTTTGGACTCATTCGCCAGAAGGGACGAGTGGTACCAGATGTGCGAGACATTTCTTGTCCATGCTTTTTGAACCGGGTAAGGCGTACAGTCAGCATCAGACCAGGAGTTTAAGTTATATCCTGCAATATATGGCTTGCGGAGGCGAACCATGACTTTCATATAACCTAACTAGATGAGGTATATTCCCGCTGTGTGCATTGGTTGAAGAGCCGTGTGGAAGTCGTTTCTAAGGCACATATTGCCGCAAGCATCACACGTACCTGTTCCGCTGCGGTAGCCTTGTGAGTACGGGGAGAGGCTGGAGTGCTGTCCGGTTGTGTTGGTCTGCGGCGGAGGATCGGCGAGTGTTCCCATCCTGCTACTGTGGAGTTTCTGTCAGTTTCATCGGCTGTGTCCCGGGTTGGCGCCTGCGCTATTCCTTCTGCGTGTGATTTCCTGGAGCCTGACAGGATTTCCTGACGTACTGAGAAGTGTCCTCGGTTGGCGCCTGCGCCCAACCTCTTTGCTGGAAGGGAGGAATTTCATTGCCGGGGCATCGAGTAGTTCCAGGCTGTAAAAGTCTCTGCGCACCAGGAACTCAGGGCCGCCTATTTTTTTCCTCACTCGCCTCAGAGACCAGATGTATCGGTATTCTTGATTTGAACTGGCGTAACAGGAGCATAGGAGCGACAATTCCACTCAGGATCGTGGAAACTAACACAAGGCAACCGAGTTTATTGGTGAGAACTTTCTAGTAGGATACTGGAAAAGTGGGAGCAGTTACAGGAAAATAATACTCAGATTGATGAGGTCCCATATTTTCCATAATAACTTTGAGACTGCAGCGTTTTGTGTTTGTTCAGCACCACCATAGTAAACCTTAGAACTGTTGGAAAAAAATATCTTGTTCCATATATCCTGTACATGTAATCTGCGCAGTACTGTAATTACAGTTATCCTAGTTGTCAGAATACCGGTGCTTATTTTCAGGGTCCTATATCAGTAACTCTAAAATTGCAGTGTGTTGTGTCCTTTTAGCATCACCATAGTAACCTAGGGAGTGTTAAAAAAAAAAAAAAATCCTGTTAGATACAGTAATTACAGTTGTCAGTTCCCTTTGGTTATTGCTCCAGTGTCACCAAAATGGCAGCAGCAAGCATGAATCAACCCCCGCCTTTCCTGAATGATATAGGGGAACCTGAGATTAGCTGGAAGGAATGGGTGAAGCTTTTTGAGTCGTATCTGATAGCCATAGGTGGTCAGAGGTTCAATACAGTAAGAAAACAACATATTCTGCTGCATAATTTGGGCGTACAAGGGCGTAAGGTATATGAATCTCTACCTGTGCCTGAACAGGAAGGTAATGCTGTTGGAGAGGTAGACGTGTATGTGCAAACCATGGAGAAGTTAGAAAAACATTTTGGGGATAGAATCAATGTGGTTTTAGAGCGCCACAAATTCTTTAAAAGATGTCAAGGTAAACAGGAGTCAGTACAAAATTATATTGCAGTGTTGTGGGGACTTACGCAGTTATGTGAATTTGGTGATCTCACAGACTCTTTAATAAGAGACCAACTGGTAAAATGCACAAATAATCCACGCATTCAGGAAAAACTGTTGGCAAAAAATCCCGGGCTCAGAGAAGCCATAGAAATTGCTAAGTCAGTGGAACATACAGCTAAGTGTGTGAAAGAAATGAAGCCTGATGGGGAGGCAGTATCTACTATTGATAATCAAAATGACGTCTATAAAATGAAGTTTAGGGAAAATGCTAACTCCAAGGTAGATTACAAAGAGAAGGGTCCCAAGTGTTACCGTTGTGGTAGCAACAACCATTTTGCCACCTATTTCCAATGCCCAGCCAAGTATGTCACTTGTAAGAAATGCAATAGGAGGGGACATTTTGCCAGGGTGTGTCGTGATGGGGAGTTGCACACCAGGGAACATGAAAAGAATACAGATAGGGCCACTAGTAGAGAATTGAAATGCGTTGAACAAAGAGTGGAAAAATTTACTTTGCAAGTGAAAGATGTCGTTGACACTGAATTCTATTTATCCAAAATGTGATGTACTAATTAATGATGATTTAGTTAAAATGTTTGCAGATTCCTGTTCTCCGTTCACTTTAATTAATAAGGATGATTATATGTCCACAGGCAAGAATAAGATTAGTGAGCTTAAAACCCCAGATATTTCCCCCTCAGGGTACAACAAGGGTAATATTCCCCTTTTGGGCATGAAAGATGTGCAAATCCAATTCAAAGATAGGAAGACCTATGGGACTGTATATGTAGTGACGTCGGGTTCTAACCTTTTAGGATGGGTACATCAAAAAGAGTTGGGAATCATACTGGACCCCAATAGTGCTGAACAAGTGTTACTTACAGAAAATTTTCCGGGGGGGGGAGGAAAGATTTGTGATGATTTCAAACAACTGTTTAAAGAGGAACTGGGATGCTTACACAATTTTCAGCATAGGATTAAATTAAAGCAAAATGCTAAGCCTGTGGTACATGGTCTGCGAACTGTGCCTTATAAATTGAGAGAACCTTTAGAAAATGAACTGCAGAAGTTATGTGACATGGATATAATTCAACCCATAGACTGTTCCGAGTGGTTGGCTCCCATAATTCTTGCGGCCAAATCCACTGGAGAGGGCATCCGCCTCTGTGTGGACTTACGCAGTTTAAATGACTGCATCTGGGTAGAGAGACATCCCTTGCCAGTAATAAATGAAATGCTAAGCACCATGGGCCCTGCGAGGTATTTCAGCGTAATAGATCTATCCATGGCATACCACCAGATTGAACTACATCCGGATTCAAGGCCACTCACGGCGTTTATCACGCCTTTTGGGGCTTTCATGTTCAAAAGGATGCCTTTTGGTCTTGCATCGGCTGCTGCAATCTTCCAAAGAGCTATGCAGAAGATTCTGGAGGGTGTGGAATGCACGATGTGTTTCCAAGAGGACATATTGGTCTACGGAAAAAATTCAGAGGAACATGATGGTATATTAAGGCAAGTTTTCCAAAGACTCACAGATGCTGGCCTAACAGTTAAGAAGGAAAAGTGTAAGATAAAAGTCCAACAAGTGGAATACTTAGGACATTCGATCTCGGAAGAAGGATTTAGGCCAAAGGGCAGTTTGATCCGGGCGGTAAAAGAAGCCCCCAACCCTAGAAACAAAGATGAGTTAAAGTCTTTTTTGGGACTCATGGAATACATGTCAAAATATGTGGAAAATGTTGCTGCTAAGTGTGAACCCATGAGAGAGATATTAAAGAAGAACAAGGAGTTTGTGTGGAATGAGGAACAGGAGACCTTTGCTAATGCCTTGAAGGAAGATTTAGTCAACTCCCCAGCCCTCGGAACTTTTGATGTTACCAAGAAAACTATTCTGACAACTGATGCCTCAAACTATGGGCTGGGTGCTACTCTTGTTCAGAAAAATGGTAATGAAGAAAAGATTATTGCCAACGCGTCCAGAAGCCTCTCTCCACCAGAAAAGAATTATTCGGTGATCGAACGAGAAGCCTTGGCGTGTTTTTGGGCGGTCAGACATTTTAAGTTTTTTCTTTGGGGCTTAAGATTTACCATACGAACAGATCACAAGCCGCTCACATATATTTTTTCAGTGAAAGGTCTGGAGAACTGCACCCCACGCATCAGCAGATGGATACTGGGGCTGGAACACTAACATGTGCCGGGCAAGGAACATATCATTGCAGATTTCCTCTCTAGATCACCCCTTCCAGAAGAAGATGTTACAGAGGAAGCTCTGGACAGTCCGATAATGATGATGGACTTTCCAGCCATCACGGAAATGGAGTGGGAAGATGGAATGGAAAAGGACAAAGAGCTCAGTGTCCTAAAAGAGCGGATCAAGAATGGATGGCCTAACAAGAAGAAAGATGTTGAGGCAGAAGTGAAAGAATTTTGGGAAGTCAGAGATGAGCTAAGTACCATAGGAGGGAAAGTTTATCGCAATAATAGAGTGATACGACCCAAAGAACTACGGAAGAGAGTCATTGATTTGGCGCATGAAGGCCACCTTGGACGCAGTGCTACTAAGGCAAGAGTAAGAACAAATTTCTGGTTTCCCAAAATGGATGCCATGACAGAAGAAGTAGTAAAAGAATGTGGACCATGTGAGAGAAGTGATAAGACAAAAATGATACACAAATCTCCGTTGTCTCCAGTAAGTGTTCCAGTCAAGCCATGGAGCAAGTTGGCAATGGACATCATTGGGCCTATGCAGAATCTGGTCCTACAGAGAAGATTCATGTTGGTCCTGATCGATTATACTTCACACTGGATCAAGCAAAAGTTCGTGCATAGCATCAATACCAAATCAGTGATCCAATTTCTAAAAGAGGTGTTCAGCGAGGAAGGTATCCCTTCCACACTAATAACCGACAATGGGGTACAATTCACCTCTGAGGAGATGCAGGATTTTCTGAAATTGTCAGGCATAAGGCATGAAACCACAGCTCTCTAATGTCCGAAAGCAAATGGACTGGTGGAGAGAGCTAATAGAGTCATTAAGGAAAATATTCAACTAGCTGTTATCAATGGACATGATGTTGAAAACTCATTGAGGGAATGCCTGTGGGCCTATCACACATCACCTAACAGAATGACGGGGGTCTCTCCTTTTGTGTCTTTACGTGGGAGGGAACCATGCACCAAATTCAATCCCTGTTGGTTAAATGGTGGTGAAGCCAGGGAAGTAGATTGGGAGGAGGCAGGAGAGAAGGTTAGACAACATCAAACCAAGTACAAACAATGGTATGACCAAAAACATGGAGTGAAGTTCAAAAAATGGGAGGTGGGAGACATGGCGCAAGGCAGAAAAAACATCAGGTCAGGAACTGCCCCCAGCAAATTTCACTCTACCTGTAAAATTGTAAAAGTGTTGAAAAATGTGGTACAGTTTGAAAATGGTCAATGGTGGAGTTTTGACAATATTGTAAGAGTACAATCATAATGTGTTCTGCTAGGTATTCTGTGTTCCTCCGCTGGTATTCCAGCCTACCATTAAACCACTCTTCTTTCCTTACAGTTGTTCTAAAATAAGGAAGGGAGATGTGTTACAACTAGCTTTATTGGTACGTTCCGTCCACCCCTACCCCTGCCCCGTGTTGTACTCTCCCATCCTGAAGCTTACTGTGGAATGTTGGTGTGTAATTCAGTGAGGAGAGTGGATGGTCATTAAATGGTTATCTTCCTTGAATCTTCCTGCGTCCTGTCATCAATCAAGAATTCAAACAGTAATCTCTTCTATCTCCTCTATTTTTGCCCCTCGTCTCCTTTAACTTCTTAATTCCTTCATTTCTAAATCTAAACCGGAGAGTTCCTTTTTCGATGCCCTCATCATAATCATCCCTAAACCTGATAAAGACCATACCCTCTGTCAAAATTAATGCCCAATCTCATTAATTAATTAGGATTGTAAAATGTTTACAGAAATTCTTGCTTCTAGATTGGATACTGTCATACCCCTGCTAATTATCTCTTGATGCTGAAAAGCATCGTGTAAATTGGCCATTCATGTTCAAAACTCTTCACTGGTTTGATTTTGGCTCTAAATTTACTTCAGTTATTACGTGGTTATATCTTGAACCCCGCACACCTATTGCTGTTAGTGGTCTTCTATCCCCCTATTTTAACTTACATAGGAGGTACCAGACAAGGCTGTCCACTTTCCCCTCTTATTTCTTTTATGTCTCGAACCTTTCCTTGATGGCATCCGGTATAACCCCCAACAACAGGTTTTAAACATAAATCTCATGAAATCAAACTATCTGCTTAGGCAAATGATATTTTAATCTCTCTCTCGAACACTTCTAACGCGTTACCCCCATTCCTATACAGCTATACATTTAATTAACATTCTTGGTTAACTTTATTTCAAAAGGTAAAACACTTTAATTGGCAGCAGGATCATCATATACCTAACCTAAAGGCATTTACACTTGGTTCTGCTGATGAGATTATGAAACTGCACTGCAAATAGTTAAATATTCTACATAGGCATAAGTATATATTTTTATATTTACAGAGTCCTTGTAGTAAATTTCCTCACTCAAAAACACCTTTATTTCGGTATCTATTTGCAGAACACAATTTTAATTAGAGGAAATAATTACTTCTTTCTTTTCTTACTTCATTATCTATGGATTCTTTTTTATATCATTCTGTACTCTTAACATCCCTTGCACAAAATTATCAATGTGCTGCTCATTTCTTATCCGTCCTCCTCTTGACAAATTTCAAGGACTTTATAAAGACCCTCATATTGGCACACGGTGTATTGTTTGTTCCAAGATGCCTGTAGCCACAATGTGACAGTTTCAGCGCATAAATTGTATCCCACATAAGTGTGATCATCTGATCATCCATCCTCTATTTATAGATGATGTTGCCTAATCGATTTTCTTTTTAATGGCTTGTAGTAAAAGCCAAAAATTGGATCATCCATATCGGCTTGAACTACAAGATACGTTTACATGACACCGATAAGAAATTCAAAGGGGTCAACCTATACCAGAGAGAAGTCAGATAAGTACTACAAGACACTCGGCACAGACGGTCTGAAGATATCACTCCTAAAATATTCTAACAGGTCTCATTAGGCCATCCTTCGGGCTGATAGCACATGCTAGATTACAATAGAAATTTTGCAGAGCAACTCAATGAATTCATAAATGGTAACTGATCACTTCTATCTTCCTAGAAAACTTCTGACACAGCAAGCTCCTTACTGTAGTTTGGACACCTCATTTTCATTAAATAAGTGAATTTAAGTAGTCAACCAGGATCACTTAAATGGATCCAGCATAGACCCAAGTGGGGAAACTCAAGACCGAAGCCAATATAGGTTGGTTGGTCAGAAAAATACTGTAGCCACTTCTTGCTCCTCTCCCTCAAAGATATTACTTCAGAGAAACAAAAAAAAAAAAAAGTGGTCACAGACATTGATAACTTGGAAACCGCCTCTTTAGCTGTTAAAAGAGCACTTTCCTAGAAAATGTGTTGGGAGATCAAGAAGTCAATAGACTTGCAAAAAACTAACAACAATGATAAATTAGAATTAAAGTCAAAGCAGCCCCCACAAAACATATATATATTAAAATGTGACAGGGTTTACAGTTTCCTAAAAGTAAACATGACTTAAAGTAGGGATTAGCCCCAACATCTTCAACAAAAATCAGAAACCTTAGATTTTAGAGTTGGCACTAACACTAATCAGCCTCACATTGTATAGAAACATGTCAAGTCTCACATTTAATTTTTAATAGTGTAAGGGAGGGGGACACCAGTATAGAGTGCAGCAGAGGTGAAGATAATACTTCACATGCCTGAAAAAGGCTTCCCGGACGAGCTTCAATCCTGCTTGACCTGACGTGACCTGACCTGACTCTGGTCGGTGACGGTCGCTCCACCTGCCTCCCCGTGAGTGTGCGCGGTGTCCCTACCTGCCTGTCCCTGCTCGCTTCCAGTGCTTGTTCTGTCCCTGAGCTTGAGCTTGTTTTTTGTTCTTCCTTGGGCTTCCTTGCCGTCTCCTCGCCCTCCCCGCTCCCTGCCGCTGCTCCCCTGCGGCCCCCACCCCCCCCTTCTGCCTTGTACCGATCCCCTCCCCGCACCACCCCACTCCCGCCTCCCAGCTGCTCCTCCCTCCCACTCCGCCCCTCCCACTGCGCCATTATGGCGGAGTCCGCACGTACACGCAGCGGGCGCGCCAAAGGCAAGCCCGTCTACGCACGTCCGCGCCTGGACCACGCCCAGCGCCAGAACCCCTGGCCCCAGACGACGCCAGACCTCACGACTGACCTACGACGCCGCCACCCTCATCGAACTCAACACCGGACGGAACCCCGCCTGCTACCGAGACACCCCAAAACGCACCCATGGACCCTTCACTTGCCAAGCCTGCAAGTTCACCTGCCACCGGACCGGCACCGCACCCACCAGGCCGAGCACCACCAGCAACCACCTCAAGTGCATCCTGCTCAACACCCGCTCCGTCCACAGACACGCCGTGGAACTCTGGAACCTGCTCAACACAACATCACCAGACGTCGCCTTCCTTACAGAACCCTGGATGAACGCCTCCTCAGCGCCCGACATCGCCATCGCCATCCCGGACGGATACAAGATCATCCGGAGAGACCGCGTCAACCAGACCGGAGGAGGCATCGTCATCGTCATCGTCCACAGGAACACCATCCACATCTCGATTAACTGCAACGACAACTTCACCGCCGCCGAACACCTCCACTTCCAGATACACACCGACCCCAAGACGACCCTCAGAGGCACCCTCATCTACAGACCCCCTGGACCACGCACACAATTCAGCGAAGACATCGCAGACTTCATCAGCCTGCACGCCCTCTCCTCCACGGACTACATCCTCCTAGGGGACCTCAACTTCCACCTGGAGAACAACAACGACAGGAACACCGCTGCCCTGCTGGACAACCTCGCCAACCTCGGACTCCAGCAACTGGTGAACACCCCCACACACTACGCCGGCCACACGCTTGACCCAGTCTTCTCCGCCAGCAAGCACATCTCCTTCAGCCACTCCACCGGACTTCACTGGACCGATCACAGCTGCGTCCACTTCAGCTTCAGAAGAAACACGACCCTCCACCACCCACAACAGGCGCCTCGGCGAAGCTGGAGCAAGATCACGGCCGAGCAGCTCACCACCTCACACCGCCAGAACCCGCCCTCCAGCACAACGGACCCCGACGAAGCAGCCAGCAACCTCACACAATGGCTGACTGCCTGCGCCGACGACCTCGCGCCACTAAAGAACCCTGCGAACAGACCCGGTAGCAAGAAAATCCCCTGGTTCACCGACGAACTCAAGGACTCCAAAAAGATTTGCCGCACCCTTAAGAAAGCCTGCCACCACGCCCAGACCACAGACCAGACCACAGACAACATGACCGCCCTCAAGCACGCCACCCGCAGGCACCACCAGCTGATCCGCACCACCAAGAAGACAGCATTCAAAGAACGACTTGACAACAACGCCCACGACAGCAAGGAACTCTTCAGCATCGTCAAAGAGCTCTCCAACCCCAGCGCCGGAAACAACATCACTCCTTCGCAAGACCTCTGCGACTCACTCGACTCATTCTTCCATCGCAAGATCGCCGACATACACAACAGCTTCGGCGCTCCAACCATGCAACCAACCATCGAACCAACGCCCCCCACCACCACCCTCTGCAACTGGACCCCGGTTAGCACCGAAGACACCACCCGCATGAAGAACACCATCCACTCCGGATCACCTACCGACCCTTGTCCCACCACGTCTTCAACAAGGCAGACTCCATCATCGCACCCCATCTACGGGACATCATCAGCACCTCCTTCCACACCGCCACCTTCCCGGAGAGCTGGAAGCATGTCGAACTCAGCACCCTCCTGAAGAAACCAACAGCGGACCCCACCGACCTCAAGAACTTCCGCCCCATCTCACTCCTCCCTTTTCCTGCCAAAGTCATCGAGAAGACAGACAGCTCGCCACCTTCCTCGAGACGAATGGATCCCTCGACCCCTCGCAGTCCGGCTTCCGGGCCAACCACAGCACCGAGACCGCCCTGATTGCAGCCACCGATGACATCAGATCCCAGCTCGACAACGGGGAAACGGCAGCCCTCATCCTCCTGGACCTCTCCGCAGCGTTCGATACTGTCTGCCACCGCACCCTAGTACAGCACCTCAGCAACATCGGAATCCAAGAGAAGGCACTGGAGTGGATCATCTCGTTCCTCACCGGAAGAACCCAGAGAGTCCGCCTCCCCCCCGTTCAGATCCGAGGCCACCGAAGTAATCTGCGGCGTACCACAAGGATCACTCAGTCCAACCCTCTTTAACGTCTACATGAGCCCTCTCGCAACCATCGCACGCCATCACAACCTCAACATCATCTCCTACGCCGACGACACGCAGCTGATCCTCTCCCTCACCAACGACCCCGTCACCGCTAGAACCAGCCTACATGAAGGGATGAAAGACGTCGCCGAATGGATGAAGCCGCCTGAAACTGAACTCAGACAAGACGGAAGTCCTCATCCTGGGATCATCGCCCTCCGCCTGGGACGATTCCTGGTGGCCCCCTGCCCTGGGCTCCACTCCCAAGCCAACGGGCCACGCACGCAACCTGGGCTTCATCCTGGACTCCTCCCTCTCGATGACCAGACAAGTCAACGCCGTCTCCTCATCGTGCTTCAGTACCCTGCGCATGCTCCGCAAGATCTTCTGCTGGATCCCCACCGAGACCAGGAAGACGGTCACCCAGGCACTCATCACCAGCCGACTGCACTACGGGAACACCCTCTATGCCGGAACCACAGCCAAACTACAGAAAAGACTCCAACGCATCCAGAACGCCTCCGCACGACTCATCCTGGACATCCCCCGACACAGCCACATCTCCGGCCACCTGAGAGACCTGCACTGGCTCCCCGTTAACAAGAGGATCACGTTCAGGCTCCTCACCAACGCACACAAGGCTCTCCACAACCTGGGCCCCAAGTACCTCAACGACCGCCTGACCTTCTACACGCCCACCCGCCAGCTACGATCAACCAGCCTCGCCCTCGCCACCGTACCACGCATCCGCAGAGCCACCGCCGGAGGAAGATCCTTCTCCTACCTGGCAGCCAAGACCTGGAACTCCCTTCCCATCCACCTTCGTCTGACCCAGGACCACCTTTCCTTCAGGAAGCAACTCAAGACCTGGTTGTTCGCGCAGTAACGTTTCCCCCCCCCCCCATCCCCATCACCCCCCCCAGCGCCTCGAGACCCTTCCGGGTGAGTAGCGCGCTATACAAATGTCATGATTGATTGATTGATCGATTGCTTCAGACCAGAATTTCACTGGTTTTTAGGGCTAGGTTTCACACTGGATCCAGCCACTTGATCATTTGAGCCATTTAAGCCGTCCAGCCTGGGTATCAGGTTAAGAGTGTGGTCTGCTTAGGCCTGGAAAGGGCCCTGGGCCAGAAACTCCTCCTTTAAAACTCCAGGTAAGAAAAAACACTTATAAAATATTTTGTCTGTTACTATTAAGTAAATACACTAGATTCACACTTTTTATACATATTTCAGTCACTACTACTAAATTACCCTCAACAACATAATATCCTCAGAAACCATACAAACCACTATACGTATACCACACAACCTATCAAAAACAACAAGCCAACTCCTAAAACCACAACCAAAAAGAATTGACAAACACAATATCGCTCATCAGAAGGAAACAAAAAACCCAAGGGAAGGGGGGGGGGGGGGGGGGGGGAACGTATGATGATTCGCTTTCGCGATTGTACTTCAGTCCAGACTCTTTCACACCCCATTCAAACCACCCAACACCACAGCAGTTCCCTTACTACACTCCACGAATAGCAGACACGTCGCAAACTTCAGACTTCTCCACACAAACAACCTACATTCCACTTCTACCCCAAGCTTCAACAAGACAAATCTTAACCACAGAAAATCCCATATTTAGCCATTCCTTCTTACATACTAAATCACACAATAACCTCAAAGCGCCATGACAAGTACAGGACAAGCATTTGCAATGCAATAGGTCTCGTATTATGAAAGTTTGAGCTATTGGTCTTGTAAATGACAATTTTTTTATTTATGTGTTGGTTTTGAAAGAAGCTAAATTAATAGCTTTGTCATTTACAATGCCAATAGTTATAACTTTCGCAAATGTGACACCTATAGCATTTGTAATGCACCATGTTTTGTATTGACGTGGTTTAAATTGTCCATCTGGAGGATGGTCCCTTCGGTATTGAGGAGCTAATAATGAAAGCAAGCAGATACAAACAGCCCAGACTGATATAGATAAAAAAAATAAAGGGTGAAAATGTTTTTAACTACTCCCACAGTGGG
>NC_136069.1:153009901-153019901 GCF_964261635.1 Lissotriton helveticus
GGGCTCCACGGGTCCCTGGCAGTCCTCCCCCACCGGGCGTCCGGGGCTCCCTTCCCCAGGCCAACGGCATGCCAGAGTGCCCAGGAGGGGCTCCACGAGTCCCGGGCGTCCGGGGCTCCCTTCCCCGGGACACCGGCTTGTCAGAGTGCACATGACGGGCTCCACGGGTCCCGGGTATCTGGGACTCCCTTCCCTGGGCCAACGGCATGCCGGAGTTCCCAGGACAGGCTCCACGGGTCCCGGGCGTCCGGGGCTCCCTTCCCCGGTCCGACGGCTTGTCAGAGTGCCCAGGACGGGCTCCACGGCTCCCGGGCGTCCGGGGTTCCCTTCCCCGGGTCAGCGGCATGTCAGAGTGCCCAGGACGAGTTCCACGGGTCCCGGGCAGTCCTCCCCCGGGCGTCCGGGGCTCCCTTCCCCGGGCCGTCGGCAGGTCAGAGTGCCCAGGACGGGCTCCATGGGTCCCGGGCAGTCCTCCCCCCGGGCGTCCGGGGCTCCCTTCCCCGGGCAGACGGCAGGTCAGAGTGCCCAGGACGGGCTCCACGGGTCCCGGGCAGTCCTCCCCCCGGGCGTCCGGCGCTCCCTTCTCCAGGCCGATGGCAGGTCAGAGTGACCAGGACGGGCTCCACGGGTCCCGGGCAGTCCTCTCCCGGGCGTACGTGGTTGTCCGACAGATTCGGGCAGATGTGCTTTTACGAACCGGATCGGAATCGGCCCAAATAATAATAATAATAATAATAATCCACATTTGTAAGGCGCACAATCACCCGTAAGGGTCTCTAGGCGCTAGGGGCCGTTGGGAAGATTAAGCAAGCTATTGCCCAGAGTCACATGGTGCTGGGCTAATCTGCCGCCAGTGCCGGGGATCGAACCGTGATCCCCAGATTCCGGAGTCAGCCGCCCTAGCCGCGGCGCCAGCTATTTCCCAGAGTCACGTGGTGCTGGGCTAATCTGCGGCCGGTGCCGGGGATCGAACCCTGATCTCTGGGATGCTCGAGGGTTACTACGCGCTCTACAAAAACCTTAAATAAAAAAATCTCCAGATTCCGGAGTCAGCCGCCCTAGCCGCGGCGCCAGCTATTTCCCAGAGTCACCTGGTGCTGGGCTAATCTGCCGCCGGTGCCGGGGATCGAACCGTGATCTCCAGATTCCGGAGTCAGCCTCCCTAGCCGCGGCGCCAGCTATTTCCCAGAGTCACGTGGTGCTGGGCTAATCTGCGGCCGGTGCCGGGGATCGAACCCTGATCTCTGGGATGCTCGAGGGTTACTACGCGCTCTACAAAAACCTTAAATAAAAAAATCTCCAGATTCCGGAGTCAGCCGCCCTAGCCGCGGCGCCAGCTATTTCCCAGAGTCACCTGGTGCTGGGCTAATCTGCCGCCGGTGCCGGGGATCGAACCGTGATCCCCAGATGGGGATATCCCAAAAATCTGGCATGGATACGGCCCGCCAGGACTGGTTTGGGCACCCCTGATATAGAGGCAGTCAACGCGAAATCTGCTGGGTTCGATTCCGATCCGTGTCAGAAGGACCGTAGGGCTTGGGAGTCCGTACAACAGGGGTGCCCAAACCTGTCCTGGCGGGCCGTATCCATGCCAGATTTTTGGGATATCCCCATCTGGTGATCACGGTTCGATCCCCGGCGCCGGCGGCAGATCAGAGTGCCCAGGACGGGGTCCATGTGACCCGGGCAGTCCTATCCCCTGGGTGTACGTGGTTGTCCGACATGTCGGTCGTATTTGCTTTTACGTACCGGATCGGAATCGGCCCCCATAAAATCGTACGTAAAGTATATAGCAAATCAACCTGAAATCTGCTGGGTCAGAAAGGGCTCGATTCCGATCCGTGTCGGAAGGTTAGGAGTCCGTACGAATTTGTCGGGACGGCATGGCAGAGTGCCCGGGATGGGCTCCATGGCTCTTGGGCAGTCGTCCCCCGGGCGTCCGGGGCTCCATCCAGGCCGACGGCATGGCAGAGTGCCCGGGACGGGCTCCATGCGTCCCGGGCATTCGTCCCCCGGGCGTCCGGGGCTCCATCCAGGCCGGCGGCAAGGCAGTGTGCCCGGGTCGGGCTCCATGCGTCCCGGGCATTCGTCCCCCGGGCGCCTGAAACTGCTGGGTCAGAGAGGGCTCGATTCCGATCCGTGTCGTAAGGTTAGGAGTCCGTACGAATTTGTCGGGACGGCATGGCAGAGTGCCCGGGACGGGCTCCATGCGTCCCGGGCATTCGTCCCCCGGGCGTCCGGGGCTACATCCAGGCTGACGGTATGGCAGAGTGCCCGGGTCGGGCTCCATGGTTTTCACGGTGGTCCTCCCCTGGGTGTCAGGGGGCTCCTGGCCGACGGCATGGAAAAGTACCCAGGACGGGCTCCATGCGTCCCGGGCATTTGTCCCCCGGGCGTCCGGGGCTCCATCCAGGCCGACGGCATGGCAGAGTGCCCGGGTCGGGCTCCATGGTTTCCAGGGTGGTCCTCCCCAGGGTGTCGGGGCGCTCCAGGCCGAAGGCATGGAAAAGTGCCCAGGACGGGCTCCATGCGTCCCGGGCATTTGTCCCCCGGGCGTCCGGGGCTCTATCCAGGCCGACGGCATGGCAGAGTGCCCGGGTCGGGCTCCATGGCTTTCACGGTGGTCCTCCCCTGGGTGTCTGGGGGCTCCAGGCCGAAGGCATGGAAAAGTGCCCAGGACGGGCTCCATGCGTCCCGGGCACGGGCACGGGGACGGGGACAGGGTCGGGAGAGTCCAGGCGGCTTCACTTCCGTGTCCAGCCATCTGATCGCCCAGATTCCCTCGGCCATCTGGTCGCCCGGATCCCCTCGGGCATCTGGTCGCCCGCAACGCTTTCCTATGGGGCGACCAGATGGCCGAACTTCCCTGGAAGTCCCGATGAGGTGCCATTCGCCGCCCGGATCCCAGCGAGGGCTCCAGGAGGTTGGGTACATTCGCGCCTTGGGTCCCCTCTGTCACCTCGCGTGCACAGATTACAAGAAAAGGGGGTAATTTTCCTCCGGATTACTAGGGAGAAGGGTATGCCCGGACACCCCTCCGAGGCTGGTGGTTCTCTGCCATGGGGACCAGATGGGCTATGCCTGGGCAACACCTCCCTAGGCCACCCGGGGCTTCCTTCCTCCAGGCCAACTGCATGTCAAATTGCCCAGGACGGGCTCCATGGCTCCTGGGCAGTCGTCCCCCGGGCGTCCGGGGCTCCATCCAGGCTGACGGCATTGAAAAGTGCCCAGGACGGGCTCCATGCGTCCCGGGCATTTGTCCCCTGGGCGTCCGGGGCTCCATCTAGGCTGACGGTATGGCAGAGTGCCCGGGTCGGGCTCCATGGTTTTCACGGTGGTCCTCCCCTGGGTGTCTGGGGGCTCCAGGCCGAAGGCATGGAAAAGTGCCCAGGACGGGCTCCATGCGTCCCGGGCATTCGTCCCCCGGGCGTCCGGGGCACCAATCTCCATGAGGCCAACGGCATTGGCAAAGTACCCAGGACGGGCTCCATGGGTCCCGGGCAGACCTCCCCCCGGGCGTCCGGGGCTCCCACCTCCAGGCCGACGGAATGTCAAAGTACCCAGGACGGGCTCCATGGGTCCCGGGCAGCTTCCCCCGGGGCGTCCGGGGCACCCACCTCCAGGCCGACGGCATGTCAAAGTACCCAGGACGGGCTCCACGGGTCCCGGGCATTCCTCCCCCAGGTCGTCCGGGCCCTAGAGCTCCGGTGGTCCAACCTGCGCCTGAGGCCCAGCCGGGGTCCAAGAGCCCTGCCTTGCGTGGGCAGGCAGTCAGGAACCCTACCGCGAAGGCTTGGGATGGATGGGGAGCTGGGAGTCCTTTCGATCCCGGCCCTCTGGTCGCCCGCGATGCTTTCCAATGGGGCGACCAGATGGCCGGGCTTCCCTGGAAGTCCCGATGAGGTGCCATTCGGCTCCTGGATCCCAGCTAGGGCTCCATGAGGTCGGGTTCTTTTACGCCTTGGGTCCCCTCTGTCACCTCGCGTGCACGGATTGCAAGAAAGGGGGGTAATTTCCCTCCGGATTACTAGGGGCAGGGTACGCCCGGACACCTCTCCAGGGCTGGTGGTTCTCTGCCCGGGGGACCAGATGAGATATGCCTGGGCAACACCTCCCCCGGGCGTCTGGGGGCTCCATTCTCCGGGCCAACGGCATGGCTCAATGCCCAGGACGGGCTCCACGTGTCCCGGACAGACCTCCCCTGGGCGTCCGGGGCACCCATCTCCATGAGGCCAACGGGATGGCAAAGTACCCGGGAAGGGCTCCACGGGTCCCGGGCAGCCTTCCCCCGGGCGTCCGGGGCTCCCACCTTTAGGCCGACGGCATGTCACACTGCCCAGGACGGGCTCCATGGGCCCCGGACAGACCTCCCCCGGGCGTCCGGGGCACCCATCTCCAGGAGGCCAACGGGATGGCAAAGTACCCGGGAAGGGCTCCACGGGTCCCGGGCAGCCTTCCCCCCGGGCGTCCGGGGCTCCCACCTCCAGGCCGACGGCATGTCACAGTGCCCAGGACGGGCTCCATGGGCCCCGGACAGCCCTCCCCCCGGGCGTTCGGGGCACATATCTCCAGGAGGCCAACGGCGTTGCAAAGTACCCGGAAAGGACTCCACGGGTACCGGGCAGTCCTCCCCCCGGGCGTCCGGGGCACCCATCTCCATGAGGCCAACGGCATTGGCAAAGTACCCGGGAGGGGCTCCACGGGTCCCGGGCAGGCCTCCCCCGGGCGTCCAGGGCACCCACCTCCAGGCCGACGGCATGTAAAAGTGCCCAGGACGGGCTCCATGGGTCCCGGGCAGCCCACCCCCGGGCATCTGGGGCACCCATCTCCAGGAGGCCAACGGCGTTGCAAAGTACCCGGGAAGGGCTCCACGGGTACCGGGCAGTCCTCCCCCGGGCGTCCGGGGGCTCCCTTCTCCAGGCCGACGGCATGGTTCAATGCCCAGGACGGGAGGTCAAGTGGCCAGGACGGGCTCCATGCGTCCCGGGCATTCGTCCCGGGACGGGGACGGGGTGGGGAAGAGTCCAGGCGGCTTCACCTCCATGCCCAGCCATCTGGTCGCCCGGATTCCCTCGGCCATCTGGTCGCCCGGATCCCCTCGGGCATCTGGTCGCCCGCAACGCTTTCCTATGGGGGGGACCAGATGGCCGAACTTCCCTGGAAGTCTTAATGAGGTGCCATTCGCCTCCCGGATCCCAGCGAGGGCTCCATGAGGTCGGGTTCTTTCACGCCTTGGGTCCCCTCTGTCACCTCGCGTGCACAGATTGCAAGAAAGGGGGGTAATTTGCCTCCGGATTACTATGGGGCAGGGTATGCCCGGACACCCCTCCAGGGTTGGTGGTTCTCTGCCATGGGGACCAGATGGGATATGCCTGGGCAACACCTCCCTAGGCCACCCGGAGCTTCCTTCCTCCAGGCCAACTGCATGTCAAATTGCCCAGGACGGGCTCCATGGCTCTTGGGCAGTCGTCCCCCCGGGCGTCCGGTGCTCCATCCAGGCCGACGGCATGGCAGAGTGCCCGGGACAGGCTCCATGCGTCCCGGGCCTTCGTCCCCCCCGGGCGTCCGGGGCTCCATCCAGGCTGACGGCATGGCAGAGTGCCCGGGACGGGCTCCACGGGCCCCGGGCGTCCGGGGCTCCCTTCCCCGGGCCAGCGGCATGTCAGAGTGCCCAGGACGGGCTCCACGGGCCCGGTCATCCGGGGCACCCTTCCCCGGGCCAGCGGCATGTCAGAGTGCCCAGGACCAGTTCCACGGGTCCCGGGCAGTCCTCCCCCGGGCGTCCGGGGCTCCCTTCCCCGGGCCAAAGCATTTCAGAGTGCCCAGGACGGGCTCCACGGGTTCCGGGCGTCCAGGTCTCCCTTCCCCGGGCCAACGGCTTGTCAGAGTGCCCAGGACGGGCTCCACGGGCCCCGGGCGTCCGGGGCACCCTTCCCCGGGCCAGCGGCATGTCAGAGTGCCCAGGACGAGTTCCACGGGTCCCGGGCAGTCCTCCCCCCCGGGTGTCCGGGGCTCCCTTCCCCGGGCCAAAGCATTTCAAAGGCCCAGGACGGGCTCCACGGGTCCCGGACGTCCGGGGCTCCCTTCCCCGGGCCAACGGCATACAGGAGTGCCCAGGACGGGCTCCACGGGTCCCGGACGTCCGGGGCTCCCTTCCCCGGGCCAACGGCATACAGGAGTGCCCAGGACGGGCTCCACAGGTCCCGGTCGTCTGGGGCTCCCTTCCCCGGGCCAACGGCTTGTCAGAGTGCCAAGGACGGGCTCCACGGGTCCCGGTCGTCTGGGGTCCCTCCCCCGGGCCAACAGCAGGTCAGAGTGCCCAGGACGGGCTCCACGGGTCCCGGGCAGCCCACCCCCCGGGCGTTCGGGGCACCCATCTCCAGGAGGCCAACGGCGTTGCAAAGTACCCGGGAAGGGCTCCACGGGTACCGGGCAGTCCTCCCCCGGGCGTCCGGGGCTCCCTTCTCCAGGCCAACGGCATGGTTCAATGCCCAGGACGGGCTCCATGTGTCCCAGACAGACCTGCCCCGGGCGTCCGGGGCACCCATCTCCAGGCCAACGGCTTGGCTCAATGCCCAGGACGGGCTCCATGGGTCCGGGGAGGCGTCCCATGCGCCTCCGGGCTTGGGAGCCCCGGCTGGGTCCAGGGGCCCGGGCGGGCCCCGGGTCGGGTGCTCCGGCCCTGGTCCCTGTCTCCCAGCCTACCGCACTGCCAAGGGCCTAGGAATGGGTGCCGTTGTTCCCGGGGAGCCTCCCCCTTGCTTGGCTGGGTTCAGGAGCAGTGGCTAGGGCCCCTGAGGGCCCGGGGAAGGCGGCCTCCCCACCCCGGGCTCTGTCCTTGGTCCTGCTGCGTGGCAGGGTGCCCGGGACGGGGTCTGGAGGGACCGGGGAGGCGTCCCATGCGCCTCCGGGCTTGGGAGCCCCGGCTGGGTCCAGGGGGCCCGGGCGGGCCCCGGGTCGGGTGCTCCGGCCCTGGGCCCTGTCTCCCAGGCACCCACCTCCAGGCCGACGGCATGTAAAAGTGCCCAGGACGGGCTCCATGGGTCCCGGGCAGCCCACCCCCGGGCATCTGGGGCACCCATCTCCAGGAGGCCAACGGCGTTGCAAAGTACCCGGGAAGGGCTCCACGGGTACCGGGCAGTCCTCCCCCGGGCGTCCGGGGGCTCCCTTCTCCAGGCCGACGGCATGGTTCAATGCCCAGGACGGGAGGTCAAGTGGCCAGGACGGGCTCCATGCGTCCCGGGCATTCGTCCCGGGACGGGGACGGGGTGGGGAAGAGTCCAGGCGGCTTCACCTCCATGCCCAGCCATCTGGTCGCCCGGATTCCCTCGGCCATCTGGTCGCCCGGATCCCCTCGGGCATCTGGTCGCCCGCAACGCTTTCCTATGGGGGGGACCAGATGGCCGAACTTCCCTGGAAGTCTTAATGAGGTGCCATTCGCCTCCCGGATCCCAGCGAGGGCTCCATGAGGTCGGGTTCTTTCACGCCTTGGGTCCCCTCTGTCACCTCGCGTGCACAGATTGCAAGAAAGGGGGGTAATTTGCCTCCGGATTACTATGGGGCAGGGTATGCCCGGACACCCCTCCAGGGTTGGTGGTTCTCTGCCATGGGGACCAGATGGGATATGCCTGGGCAACACCTCCCTAGGCCACCCGGAGCTTCCTTCCTCCAGGCCAACTGCATGTCAAATTGCCCAGGACGGGCTCCATGGCTCTTGGGCAGTCGTCCCCCCGGGCGTCCGGTGCTCCATCCAGGCCGACGGCATGGCAGAGTGCCCGGGACAGGCTCCATGCGTCCCGGGCCTTCGTCCCCCCCGGGCGTCCGGGGCTCCATCCAGGCTGACGGCATGGCAGAGTGCCCGGGACGGGCTCCACGGGCCCCGGGCGTCCGGGGCTCCCTTCCCCGGGCCAGCGGCATGTCAGAGTGCCCAGGACGGGCTCCACGGGCCCCGGTCATCCGGGGCACCCTTCCCCGGGCCAGCGGCATGTCAGAGTGCCCAGGACCAGTTCCACGGGTCCCGGGCAGTCCTCCCCCGGGCGTCCGGGGCTCCCTTCCCCGGGCCAAAGCATTTCAGAGTGCCCAGGACGGGCTCCACGGGTTCCGGGCGTCCAGGTCTCCCTTCCCCGGGCCAACGGCTTGTCAGAGTGCCCAGGACGGGCTCCACGGGCCCCGGGCGTCCGGGGCACCCTTCCCCGGGCCAGCGGCATGTCAGAGTGCCCAGGACGAGTTCCACGGGTCCCGGGCAGTCCTCCCCCCCGGGTGTCCGGGGCTCCCTTCCCCGGGCCAAAGCATTTCAAAGTGCCCAGGACGGGCTCCACGGGTCCCGGACGTCCGGGGCTCCCTTCCCCGGGCCAACGGCATACAGGAGTGCCCAGGACGGGCTCCACGGGTCCCGGACGTCCGGGGCTCCCTTCCCCGGGCCAACGGCATACAGGAGTGCCCAGGACGGGCTCCACAGGTCCCGGTCGTCTGGGGCTCCCTTCCCCGGGCCAACGGCTTGTCAGAGTGCCAAGGACGGGCTCCACGGGTCCCGGTCGTCTGGGGTCCCTCCCCCGGGCCAACAGCAGGTCAGAGTGCCCAGGACGGGCTCCACGGGTCCCGGGCAGCCCACCCCCCGGGCGTTCGGGGCACCCATCTCCAGGAGGCCAACGGCGTTGCAAAGTACCCGGGAAGGGCTCCACGGGTACCGGGCAGTCCTCCCCCGGGCGTCCGGGGCTCCCTTCTCCAGGCCAACGGCATGGTTCAATGCCCAGGACGGGCTCCATGTGTCCCAGACAGACCTGCCCCGGGCGTCCGGGGCACCCATCTCCAGGCCAACGGCATGGCTCAATGCCCAGGACGGGCTCCATGGGTCCGGGGAGGCGTCCCATGCGCCTCCGGGCTTGGGAGCCCCGGCTGGGTCCAGGGGCCCGGGCGGGCCCCGGGTCGGGTGCTCCGGCCCTGGTCCCTGTCTCCCAGCCTACCGCACTGCCAAGGGCCTAGGAATGGGTTCCGTTGTTCCCGGGGAGCCTCCCCCTTGCTTGGCTGGGTTCAGGAGCAGTGGCTAGGGCCCCTGAGGGCCCGGGGAGGGCGGCCTCCCCACCCCGGGCTCTGTCCTTGGTCCTGCTGCGTGGCAGGGTGCCCGGGACGGGGTCCGGAGGGACCGGGGAGGCGTCCCATGCACCTCCGGGCTTGGGAGCCCCGGCTCGGTCCAGGGGCCCGGGCGGGCCCCGGGTCGGGTGCTCCGGCCCTGGTCCCTGTCTCCCAGCCTACCGCACTGCCAAGGGCCTAGGAATGGGTTCCGTTGTTCCCGGGGAGCCTCCCCCTTGCTTGGCTGGGTTCAGGAGCAGTGGCTAGGGCCCCTGAGGGCCCGGGGAGGGCGGCCTCCCCACCCCGGGCTCTGTCCTTGGTCCTGCTGCGTGGCACGGTGCACGGGACGGGGTCCGGAGGGACCGGGGAGGCGTCCCATGCACCTCCGGGCTTGGGAGCCCCGGCTCGGTCCAGGGGCCCGGGCGGGCCCCGGGTCGGGTGCTCCGGCCCTGGTCCCTGTCTCCCAGCCTACCGCACTGCCAAGGGCCTAGGAATGGGTTCCGTTGTTCCCGGGGAGCCTCCCCTTGCTTGGCTGGGTTCAGGAGCAGTGGCTAGGGCCCCTGAGGGCCCGGGGAGGGCGGCCTCCCCACCCCGGGCTCTGTCCTTGGTCCTGCTGCGTGGCAGGGTGCCCGGGACGGGGTCCGGAGGGACCGGGGAGGCGTCCCATGCACCTCCGGGCTTGGGAGCCCCGGCTCGGTCCAGGGGCCCGGGCGGGCCCCGGGTCGGGTGCTCCGGCCCTGGTCCCTGTCTCCCAGCCTACCGCACTGCCAAGGGCCTAGGAATGGGTTCCGTTGTTCCCGGGGAGCCTCCCCCTTGCTTGGCTGGGTTCAGGAGCAGTGGCTAGGGCCCCTGAGGGCCCGGGGAGGGCGGCCTCCCCACCCCGGGCTCTGTCCTTGGTCCTGCTGCGTGGCAGGGTGCCCGGGACGGGGTC
>NC_136069.1:153032401-153042401 GCF_964261635.1 Lissotriton helveticus
TCCCCCGGGCGTCCGGGGCACCCATCTCCAGGAGGCCAACAGCATGGCAAAGTACCCGGGACGGGCTCCATGGGTCCCGGGCAGTCCTCCCCCAGGCATCCGGGGCTTCCATCTCCAGGCCAACGGCAGGTCAAAGTGCCCAGGACGGGCTCCACGGGTCCCTGGCAGTCCTCCCCCACCGGGTGTCCGGGGCTCCCTTCCCCAGGCCAACGGCATGCCAGAGTGCCCAGGACGGGCTCCACGAGTCCCGGGCGTCCGGGGCTCCCTTCCCCGGGACACCGGCTTGTCAGAGTGCCCATGACGGGCTCCACGGGTCCTGGGTATCTGGGACTCCCTTCCCTGGGCCAACGGCATGCCGGAGTTCCCAGGACAGGCTCCACGGGTCCCGGGCGTCCGGGGCTCCCTTCCCCCGTCCGACGGCTTGTCAGAGTGCCCAGGACAGGCTCCACGGCTCCCGGGCGTCCGGGGTTCCCTTCCCCGGGTCAGCGGCATGTCAGAGTGCCCAGGACGAGTTCCACGGGTCCCGGGCAGTCCTCCCCCGGGCGTCCGGGGCTCCCTTCCCCGGGCCGTCGGCAGGTCAGAGTGCCCAGGACGGGCTCCATGGGTCCCGGGCAGTCCTCCCCCCGGGCGTCCGGGGCTCCCTTCCCCGGGCAGACGGCAGGTCAGAGTGCCCAGGACGGGCTCCACGGGTCCCGGGCAGTCCTCCCCCCGGGCGTCCGGCGCTCCCTTCTCCAGGCCGATGGCAGGTCAGAGTGACCAGGACGGGCTCCACGGGTCCCGGGCAGTCCTCTCCCGGGCGTACGTGGTTGTCCGACAGATTCGGGCAGATGTGCTTTTACGAACCGGATCGGAATCGGCCCAAATAATAATAATAATAATAATAATCCACATTTGTAAGGCGCACAATCACCCGTAAGGGTCTCTAGGCGCTAGGGGCCGTTGGGAAGATTAAGCAAGCTATTGCCCAGAGTCACATGGTGCTGGGCTAATCTGCCGCCGGTGCCGGGGATCGAACCGTGATCCCCAGATTCCGGAGTCAGCCGCCCTAGCCGCGGCGCCAGCTATTTCCCAGAGTCACGTGGTGCTGGGCTAATCTGCGGCCGGTGCCGGGGATCGAACCCTGATCTCTGGGATGCTCGAGGGTTACTACGCGCTCTACAAAAACCTTAAATAAAAAAATCTCCAGATTCCGGAGTCAGCCGCCCTAGCCGCGGCGCCAGCTATTTCCCAGAGTCACCTGGTGCTGGGCTAATCTGCCGCCGGTGCCGGGGATCGAACCGTGATCTCCAGATTCCGGAGTCAGCCTCCCTAGCCGCGGCGCCAGCTATTTCCCAGAGTCACGTGGTGCTGGGCTAATCTGCGGCCGGTGCCGGGGATCGAACCCTGATCTCTGGGATGCTCGAGGGTTACTACGCGCTCTACAAAAACCTTAAATAAAAAAATCTCCAGATTCCGGAGTCAGCCGCCCTAGCCGCGGCGCCAGCTATTTCCCAGAGTCACCTGGTGCTGGGCTAATCTGCCGCCGGTGCCGGGGATCGAACCGTGATCCCCAGATGGGGATATCCCAAAAATCTGGCATGGATACGGCCCGCCAGGACTGGTTTGGGCACCCCTGATATAGAGGCAGTCAACGCGAAATCTGCTGGGTTCGATTCCGATCCGTGTCAGAAGGACCGTAGGGCTTGGGAGTCCGTACAACAGGGGTGCCCAAACCTGTCCTGGCGGGCCGTATCCATGCCAGATTTTTGGGATATCCCCATCTGGTGATCACGGTTCGATCCCCGGCGCCGGCGGCAGATCAGAGTGCCCAGGACGGGGTCCATGTGACCCGGGCAGTCCTATCCCCTGGGTGTACGTGGTTGTCCGACATGTCGGTCGTATTTGCTTTTACGTACCGGATCGGAATCGGCCCCCATAAAATCGTACGTAAAGTATATAGCAAATCAACCTGAAATCTGCTGGGTCAGAAAGGGCTTGATTCCGATCCGTGTCGGAAGGTTAGGAGTCCGTACGAATTTGTCGGGACGGCATGGCAGAGTGCCCGGGATGGGCTCCATGGCTCTTGGGCAGTCGTCCCCCGGGCGTCCGGGGCTCCATCCAGGCCGACGGCATGGCAGAGTGCCCGGGACGGGCTCCATGCGTCCCGGGCATTCGTCCCCCGGGCGTCCGGGGCTCCATCCAGGCCGGCGGCAAGGCAGTGTGCCCGGGTCGGGCTCCATGCGTCCCGGGCATTCGTCCCCCGGGCGCCTGAAACTGCTGGGTCAGAGAGGGCTCGATTCCGATCCGTGTCGTAAGGTTAGGAGTCCGTACGAATTTGTCGGGACGGCATGGCAGAGTGCCCGGGACGGGCTCCATGCGTCCCGGGCATTCGTCCCCCGGGCGTCCGGGGCTACATCCAGGCTGACGGTATGGCAGAGTGCCCGGGTCGGGCTCCATGGTTTTCACGGTGGTCCTCCCCTGGGTGTCAGGGGGCTCCTGGCCGACGGCATGGAAAAGTACCCAGGACGGGCTCCATGCGTCCCGGGCATTTGTCCCCCGGGCGTCCGGGGCTCCATCCAGGCCGACGGCATGGCAGAGTGCCCGGGTCGGGCTCCATGGTTTCCAGGGTGGTCCTCCCCAGGGTGTCGGGGCGCTCCAGGCCGAAGGCATGGAAAAGTGCCCAGGACGGGCTCCATGCGTCCCGGGCATTTGTCCCCCGGGCGTCCGGGGCTCCATCCAGGCCGACGGCATGGCAGAGTGCCCGGGTCGGGCTCCATGGCTTTCACGGTGGTCCTCCCCTGGGTGTCTGGGGGCTCCAGGCCGAAGGCATGGAAAAGTGCCCAGGACGGGCTCCATGCGTCCCGGGCACGGGCACGGGGACGGGGACAGGGTCGGGAGAGTCCAGGCGGCTTCACTTCCGTGTCCAGCCATCTGATCGCCCAGATTCCCTCAGCCATCTGGTCGCCCGGATCCCCTCGGGCATCTGGTCGCCCGCAACGCTTTCCTATGGGGCGACCAGATGGCCGAACTTCCCTGGAAGTCCCGATGAGGTGCCATTCGCCGCCCGGATCCCAGCGAGGGCTCCAGGAGGTTGGGTACATTCGCGCCTTGGGTCCCCTCTGTCACCTCGCGTGCACAGATTACAAGAAAAGGGGGTAATTTTCCTCCGGATTACTAGGGAGAAGGGTACGCCCGGACACCCCTCCGAGGCTGGTGGTTCTCTGCCATGGGGACCAGATGGGCTATGCCTGGGCAACACCTCCCTAGGCCACCCGGGGCTTCCTTCCTCCAGGCCAACTGCATGTCAAATTGCCCAGGACGGGCTCCATGGCTCCTGGGCAGTCGTCCCCCGGGCGTCCGGGGCTCCATCCAGGCTGACGGCATTGAAAAGTGCCCAGGACGGGCTCCATGCGTCCCGGGCATTCGTCCCCTGGGCGTCCGGGGCTCCATCTAGGCTGACGGTATGGCAGAGTGCCCGGGTCGGGCTCCATGGTTTTCACGGTGGTCCTCCCCTGGGTGTCTGGGGGCTCCAGGCCGAAGGCATGGAAAAGTGCCCAGGACGGGCTCCATGCGTCCCGGGCATTCGTCCCCCGGGCGTCCGGGGCACCCATCTCCATGAGGCCAACGGCATTGGCAAAGTACCCAGGACGGGCTCCATGGGTCCCGGGCAGACCTCCCCCCGGGCGTCCGGGGCTCCCACCTCCAGGCCGACGGAATGTCAAAGTACCCAGGACGGGCTCCATGGGTCCCGGGCAGCTTCCCCCGGGGCGTCCGGGGCACCCACCTCCAGGCCGACGGCATGTCAAAGTACCCAGGACGGGCTCCACGGGTCCCGGGCATTCCTCCCCCAGGTCGTCCGGGCCCTAGAGCTCCGGTGGTCCAACCTGCGCCTGAGGCCCAGCCGGGGTCCAAGAGCCCTGCCTTGCGTGGGCAGGCAGTCAGGAACCCTACCGCGAAGGCTTGGGATGGATGGGGAGCTGGGAGTCCTTTCGATCCCGGCCCTCTGGTCGCCCGCGATGCTTTCCAATGGGGCGACCTGATGGCCGGGCTTCCCTGGAAGTCCCGATGAGGTGCCATTCGGCTCCTGGATCCCAGCTAGGGCTCCATGAGGTCGGGTTCTTTTACGCCTTGGGTCCCCTCTGTCACCTCGCGTGCACGGATTGCAAGAAAGGGGGGTAATTTCCCTCCGGATTACTAGGGGCAGGGTACGCCCGGACACCTCTCCAGGGCTGGTGGTTCTCTGCCCGGGGGACCAGATGAGATATGCCTGGGCAACACCTCCCCCGGGCGTCTGGGGGCTCCATTCTCCGGGCCAACGGCATGGCTCAATGCCCAGGACGGGCTCCACGTGTCCCGGACAGACCTCCCCTGGGCGTCCGGGGCACCCATCTCCATGAGGCCAACGGGATGGCAAAGTACCCGGGAAGGGCTCCACGGGTCCCGGGCAGCCTTCCCCCGGGCGTCCGGGGCTCCCACCTTTAGGCCGACGGCATGTCACACTGCCCAGGACGGGCTCCATGGGCCCCGGACAGACCTCCCCCGGGCGTCCGGGGCACCCATCTCCAGGAGGCCAACGGGATGGCAAAGTACCCGGGAAGGGCTCCACGGGTCCCGGGCAGCCTTCCCCCGGGCGTCCGGGGCTCCCACCTCCAGGCCGACGGCATGTCACAGTGCCCAGGACGGGCTCCATGGGCCCCGGACAGCCCTCCCCCCGGGCGTTCGGGGCACATATCTCCAGGAGGCCAACGGCGTTGCAAAGTACCCGGAAAGGACTCCACGGGTACCGGGCAGTCCTCCCCCCGGGCGTCCGGGGCACCCATCTCCATGAGGCCAACGGCATTGGCAAAGTACCCGGGAGGGGCTCCACGGGTCCCGGGCAGGCCTCCCCCGGGCGTCCAGGGCACCCACCTCCAGGCCGACGGCATGTAAAAGTGCCCAGGACGGGCTCCATGGGTCCCGGGCAGCCCACCCCCGGGCATCTGGGGCACCCATCTCCAGGAGGCCAACGGCGTTGCAAAGTACCCGGGAAGGGCTCCACGGGTACCGGGCAGTCCTCCCCCGGGCGTCCGGGGGCTCCCTTCTCCAGGCCGACGGCATGGTTCAATGCCCAGGACGGGAGGTCAAGTGGCCAGGACGGGCTCCATGCGTCCCGGGCATTCGTCCCGGGACGGGGACGGGGTGGGGAAGAGTCCAGGCGGCTTCACCTCCATGCCCAGCCATCTGGTCGCCCGGATTCCCTCGGCCATCTGGTCGCCCGGATCCCCTCGGGCATCTGGTCGCCCGCAACGCTTTCCTATGGGGGGGACCAGATGGCCGAACTTCCCTGGAAGTCTTAATGAGGTGCCATTCGCCTCCCGGATCCCAGCGAGGGCTCCATGAGGTCGGGTTCTTTCACGCCTTGGGTCCCCTCTGTCACCTCGCGTGCACAGATTGCAAGAAAGGGGGGTAATTTGCCTCCGGATTACTATGGGGCAGGGTATGCCCGGACACCCCTCCAGGGTTGGTGGTTCTCTGCCATGGGGACCAGATGGGATATGCCTGGGCAACACCTCCCTAGGCCACCCGGAGCTTCCTTCCTCCAGGCCAACTGCATGTCAAATTGCCCAGGACGGGCTCCATGGCTCTTGGGCAGTCGTCCCCCCGGGCGTCCGGTGCTCCATCCAGGCCGACGGCATGGCAGAGTGCCCGGGACAGGCTCCATGCGTCCCGGGCCTTCGTCCCCCCCGTGCGTCCGGGGCTCCATCCAGGCTGACGGCATGGCAGAGTGCCCGGGACGGGCTCCACGGGCCCCGGGCGTCCGGGGCTCCCTTCCCCGGGCCAGCGGCATGTCAGAGTGCCCAGGACGGGCTCCACGGGCCCCGGTCATCCGGGGCACCCTTCCCCGGGCCAGCGGCATGTCAGAGTGCCCAGGACCAGTTCCACGGGTCCCGGGCAGTCCTCCCCCGGGCGTCCGGGGCTCCCTTCCCCGGGCCAAAGCATTTCAGAGTGCCCAGGACGGGCTCCACGGGTTCCGGGCGTCCAGGTCTCCCTTCCCCGGGCCAACGGCTTGTCAGAGTGCCCAGGACGGGCTCCACGGGCCCCGGGCGTCCGGGGCACCCTTCCCCGGGCCAGCGGCATGTCAGAGTGCCCAGGACGAGTTCCACGGGTCCCGGGCAGTCCTCCCCCCCGGGTGTCCGGGGCTCCCTTCCCCGGGCCAAAGCATTTCAGAGTGCCCAGGACGGGCTCCACGGGTCCCGGACGTCCGGGGCTCCCTTCCCCGGGCCAACGGCATACAGGAGTGCCCAGGACGGGCTCCACGGGTCCCGGACGTCCGGGGCTCCCTTCCCCGGGCCAACGGCATACAGGAGTGCCCAGGACGGGCTCCACAGGTCCCGGTCGTCTGGGGCTCCCTTCCCCGGGCCAACGGCTTGTCAGAGTGCCAAGGACGGGCTCCACGGGTCCCGGTCGTCTGGGGTCCCTCCCCCGGGCCAACAGCAGGTCAGAGTGCCCAGGACGGGCTCCACGGGTCCCGGGCAGCCCACCCCCCGGGCGTTCGGGGCACCCATCTCCAGGAGGCCAACGGCGTTGCAAAGTACCCGGGAAGGGCTCCACGGGTACCGGGCAGTCCTCCCCCGGGCGTCCGGGGCTCCCTTCTCCAGGCCAACGGCATGGTTCAATGCCCAGGACGGGCTCCATGTGTCCCAGACAGACCTGCCCCGGGCGTCCGGGGCACCCATCTCCAGGCCAACGGCATGGCTCAATGCCCAGGACGGGCTCCATGGGTCCGGGGAGGCGTCCCATGCGCCTCCGGGCTTGGGAGCCCCGGCTGGGTCCAGGGGCCCGGGCGGGCCCCGGGTCGGGTGCTCCGGCCCTGGTCCCTGTCTCCCAGCCTACAGCACTGCCAAGGGCCCAGGAATGGGTTCCGTTGTTCCCGGGGAGCCTCCCCCTTGCTTGGCTGGGTTCAGGAGCAGTGGCTAGGGCCCCTGAGGGCCCGGGGAGGGCGGCCTCCCCACCCCGGGCTCTGTCCTTGGTCCTACTGCGTGGCAGGGTGCCCGGGACGGGGTCCGGAGGGACCGGGGAGGTGTCCCATGCACCTCCGGGCTTGGGAGCCCCGGCTCGGTCCAGGGGCCCGGGCGGGCCCCGGGTCGGGTGCTCCGGCCCTGGTCCCTGTCTCCCAGCCTACCGCACTGCCAAGGGCCTAGGAATGGGTTCCGTTGTTCCCGGGGAGCCTCCCCCTTGCTTGGCTGGGTTCAGGAGCAGTGGCTAGGGCCCCTGAGGGCCCGGGGAGGGCGGCCTCCCCACCCCGGGCTCTGTCCTTGGTCCTGCTGCGTGGCAGGGTGCCCGGGACGGGGTCCGGAGGGACCGGGGAGGCGTCCCATGCACCTCCGGGCTTGGGAGCCCCGGCTCGGTCCAGGGGCCCGGGCGGGCCCCGGGTCGGGTGCTCCGGCCCTGGTCCCTGTCTCCCAGCCTACCGCACTGCCAAGGGCCTAGGAATGGGTTCCGTTGTTCCCGGGGAGACTCCCCTTGCTTGGCTGGGTTCAGGAGCAGTGGCTAGGGCCCCTGAGGGCCCGGGGAGGGCGGCCTCCCCACCCCGGGCTCTGTCCTTGGTCCTGCTGCGTGGCAGGGTGCCCGGGACGGGGTCCGGAGGGACCGGGGAGGCGTCCCATGCACCTCCGGGCTTGGGAGCCCCGGCTCGGTCCAGGGGCCCGGGCGGGCCCCGGGTCGGGTGCTCCGGCCCTGGTCCCTGTCTCCCAGCCTACCGCACTGCCAAGGGCCTAGGAATGGGTTCCGTTGTTCCCGGGGAGCCTCCCCCTTGCTTGGCTGGGTTCAGGAGCAGTGGCTAGGGCCCCTGAGGGCCCGGGGAGGGCGGCCTCCCCACCCCGGGCTCTGTCCTTGGTCCTGCTGCGTGGCAGGGTGCCCGGGACGGGGTCCGGAGGGACCGGGGAGGCGTCCCATGCACCTCCGGGCTTGGGAGCCCCGGCTGGGTCCAGGGGCCCGGCCGGGCCCCGGGTCGGGTGCTCCGGCCCTGGGCCCTGTCTCCCAGCCTGCCGCACTGCCAAGGGCCCGGGAAGGGGTTCCGATGTGCCCGGGGAGCCTCCCCTTGCTTGGCTGGGTTCAGGAGCAGTGGCTAGGGCCCCTGAGGGCCCGGGGAGGGCGGCCTCCCCACCCCGGGTTCTGTCCTTGGTCCTGCTGCGTGGCAGGGTGCCCGGGACGGGGTCCGGAGGGACCGGGGAGGCGTCCCATGCACCTCCGGGCTTGGGAGCCCCGGCTGCGTCCAGGGGCCCGGCCGGGCCCCTGGTCGGGTGCTCCGGCCCTGGGCCCTGTCTCCCAGCCTGCCGCACTGCCAAGGGCCCGGGAAGGGGTTCCGATGTGCCCGGGGAGCCTCCCCTTGCTTGGCTGGGTTCAGGAGCAGTGGCTAGGGCCCCTGAGGGCCCGGGGAGGGCGGCCTCCCCACCCCGGGCTCTGTCCTTGGTCCTGCTGCGTGGCAGGGTGCCCGGGACGGGGTCTGGAGGGACCGGGGAGGCGTCCCATGCGCCTCCGGGCTTGGGAGCCCCGGCTGGGTCCAGGGGCCCGGGCGGGCCCCGGGTCGGGTGCTCCGGCCCTGGGCCCTGTCTCCCAGCCTGCCGCACGGCCAAGGGCCCGGGAAGGGGTTCCGATGTGCCCGGGGAGCCTCCCCTTGCTTGGCTGGGTTCAGGAGCAGTGGCTAGGGCCCCTGAGGGCCCGGGGAGGGCGGCCTCCCCACCCCGGGCTCTGTCCTTGGTCCTGCTGCGTGGCAGGGTGCCCGGGACGGGGTCCGGAGGGACCGGGGAGGCGTCCCATGCGCCTCCGGGCTTGGGAGCCCCGGCTGGGTCCAGGGGCCCAGGCGGGCCCCGGGTCGGGTGCTCAGGCCCTGGGCCCTGTCTCCCAGCCTGCCGCACTGCCAAGGGCCCGGAAAGGGGTTCCGATGTGCCCGGGGAGCCTCCCCTTGCTTGTCTGTGTTCAGGAGCTCCATCCGGGGCCCCTGAGGGCCCCGGGGAGGGTGGCCTCCCCACCCCGGGCTCCGTCCTGGGTCCTGCCGCGGGGTAGGGTGCGCGGGACGGGGTCCGGCGGGTCCGGGGAGGCTTCCCCTGTGCCTCCGGGCCTGGGAGCCCCGGCTGGGTCCAGGGGCCCGGTCGGGGCCCCGGGTCGGGCGCTCCGGCCCTGGGCCCGGTCCCCCGGGCTGCCGCTCCACCCAGGGCCCAGGACAGGGGTCCGTCGGTCCCTTGCAGGCCTCCCCTGCTTGTCAAGGTGTAAGCGGTCCCCGGGTCGGAGGGCCCGCCGGCCCCTGGCAGCCTCCATGGCTGTGGCCCGGCTGGGGCCCCGGGCCTCCGGCCCGCCATGCCCCGGGCGCCCGCTCCCTCCTTCGTGGGGGCACGGGGCGACCGGATGGCGTCCCTTTCGTGCCCGGCCATCTGGTCGCCCGGATCCCCTCGGCCATCTGGTCTCCCGGATCCCCTCGGCCATCTGGTCTCCAGGATCCCCTCGGCCATCTGGTCTCCCGGATCGCCTCGGCCATCTGGTCGCCCGCAATGCTTTCCAATGGGGGCGACCAGATGGCCGAACTTCCCTGGAAGTCCCGATGAGGTGCCATTTGCCTCCCGGATCCCAGCGAGGGCTCCAGGAGGTCGGGTACTTTCGCGCCTTGGGTCCCCTCTGTCACCTCTAGTGCACGGATTACAAGAAAGGGGGGTAATTTTCCTCCGGATTACTAGGGAGAGGGTCAGTCAGACCTCCGTGTGGTCTGGCGATTCTGAATCAGGGGAAGGCAGGACCCGGGCCCTCCCGCCGGGGCCCCCAGGGGCCTGGGTACGCACCTGCTGCTTAGCCCCCTTGCCGATGGGCCTTTTCCTCCGAGTTTGCTCAGGCAGGCCCCCGCGAGGTCTGGCCATGCTGAGACGGGGCCAGGCAGCACCCGGGCCCGCCCGCCGGGGCCCCCAGGGGCCCGGGAATGCACCTGCCTCTCAGCCCTTTCCCGATGGTCCTTTTTCTCCGAGTTTTTTTCCACAGTCTGACCTCCGATAGG
>NC_136069.1:153052401-153059901 GCF_964261635.1 Lissotriton helveticus
GATCGGAATCGGCCCAAATAATAATAATAATAATAATAATCCACATTTGTAAGGCGCACAATCACCCGTAAGGGTCTCTAGGCGCTAGGGGCCGTTGGGAAGATTAAGCAAGCTATTGCCCAGAGTCACATGGTGCTGGGCTAATCTGCCGACGGTGCCGGGGATCGAACCGTGATCCCCAGATTCCGGAGTCAGCCGCCCTAGCCGCGGCGCCAGCTATTTCCCAGAGTCACGTGGTGCTGGGCTAATCTGCGGCCGGTGCCGGGGATCGAACCCTGATCTCTGGGATGCTCGAGGGTTACTACGCGCTCTACAAAAACCTTAAATAAAAAAATCTCCAGATTCCGGAGTCAGCCGCCCTAGCCGCGGCGCCAGCTATTTCCCAGAGTCACCTGGTGCTGGGCTAATCTGCCGCCGGTGCCGGGGATCGAACCGTGATCTCCAGATTCCGGAGTCAGCCTCCCTAGCCGCGGCGCCAGCTATTTCCCAGAGTCACGTGGTGCTGGGCTAATCTGCGGCGGGTGCCGGGGATCGAACCCTGATCTCTGGGATGCTCGAGGGTTACTACGCGCTCTACAAAAACCTTAAATAAAAAAATCTCCAGATTCCGGAGTCAGCCGCCCTAGCCGCGGCGCCAGCTATTTCCCAGAGTCACCTGGTGCTGGGCTAATCTGCCGCCGGTGCCGGGGATCGAACCGTGATCCCCAGATGGGGATATCCCAAAAATCTGGCATGGATACGGCCCGCCAGGACTGGTTTGGGCACCCCTGATATAGAGGCAGTCAACGCGAAATCTGCTGGGTTTGATTCCGATCCGTGTCAGAAGGACCGTAGGGCTTGGGAGTCCGTACAACAGGGGTGCCCAAACCTGTCCTGGCGGGCCGTATCCATGCCAGATTTTTGGGATATCCCCATCTGGTGATCACGGTTCGATCCCCGGCGCCGGCGGCAGATCAGAGTGCCCAGGACGGGGTCCATGTGACCCGGGCAGTCCTATCCCCTGGGTGTACGTGGTTGTCCGACATGTCGGTCGTATTTGCTTTTACGTACCGGATCGGAATCGGCCCCCATAAAATCGTACGTAAAGTATATAGCAAATCAACCTGAAATCTGCTGGGTCAGAAAGGGCTCGATTCCGATCCGTGTCGGAAGGTTAGGAGTCCGTACGAATTTGTCGGGACGGCATGGCAGAGTGCCCGGGATGGGCTCCATGGCTCTTGGGCAGTCGTCCCCCGGGCGTCCGGGGCTCCATCCAGGCCGACGGCATGGCAGAGTGCCCGGGACGGGCTCCATGCGTCCCGGGCATTCGTCCCCCGGGCGTCCGGGGCTCCATCCAGGCCGGCGGCAAGGCAGTGTGCCCGGGTCGGGCTCCATGCGTCCCGGGCATTCGTCCCCCGGGCGCCTGAAACTGCTGGGTCAGAGAGGGCTCGATTCCGATCCGTGTCGTAAGGTTAGGAGTCCGTACGAATTTGTCGGGACGGCATGGCAGAGTGCCCGGGACGGGCTCCATGCGTCCCGGGCATTCGTCCCCCGGGCGTCCAGGGCTACATCCAGGCTGACGGTATGGCAGAGTGCCCGGGTCGGGCTCCATGGTTTTCACGGTGGTCCTCCCCTGGGTGTCAGGGGGCTCCTGGCCGACGGCATGGAAAAGTACCCAGGACGGGCTCCATGCGTCCCGGGCATTTGTCCCCCGGGCGTCCGGGGCTCCATCCAGGCCGACGGCATGGCAGAGTGCCCGGGTCGGGCTCCATGGTTTCCAGGGTGGTCCTCCCCAGGGTGTCGGGGCGCTCCAGGCCGAAGGCATGGAAAAGTGCCCAGGACGGGCTCCATGCGTCCCGGGCATTTGTCCCCCGGGCTTCCGGGGCTCCATCCAGGCCGACGGCATGGCAGAGTGCCCGGGTCGGGCTCCATGGCTTTCACGGTGGTCCTCCCCTGGGTGTCTGGGGGCTCCAGGCCGAAGGCATGGAAAAGTGCCCAGGACGGGCTCCATGCGTCCCGGGCACGGGCACGGGGACGGGGACAGGGTCGGGAGAGTCCAGGCGGCTTCACTTCCGTGTCCAGCCATCTGATCGCCCAGATTCCCTCGGCCATCTGGTCGCCCGGATCCCCTCAGGCATCTGGTCGCCCGCAACGCTTTCCTATGGGGCGACCAGATGGCCGAACTTCCCTGGAAGTCCCGATGAGGTGCCATTCGCCGCCCGGATCCCAGCGAGGGCTCCAGGAGGTTGGGTACATTCGCGCCTTGGGTCCCCTCTGTCACCTCGCGTGCACAGATTACAAGAAAAGGGGGTAATTTTCCTCCGGATTACTAGGGAGAAGGGTACGCCCGGACACCCCTCCGAGGCTGGTGGTTCTCTGCCATGGGGACCAGATGGGCTATGCCTGGGCAACACCTCCCTAGGCCACCCGGGGCTTCCTTCCTCCAGGCCAACTGCATGTCAAATTGCCCAGGACGGGCTCCATGGCTCCTGGGCAGTCGTCCCCCGGGCGTCCGGGGCTCCATCCAGGCTGACGGCATTGAAAAGTGCCCAGGACGGGCACCATGCGTCCCGGGCATTCGTCCCCTGGGCGTCCGGGGCTCCATCTAGGCTGACGGTATGGCAGAGTGCCCGGGTCGGGCTCCATGGTTTTCACGGTGGTCCTCCCCTGGGTGTCTGGGGGCTCCAGGCCGAAGGCATGGAAAAGTGCCCAGGACGGGCTCCATGCGTCCCGGGCATTCGTCCCCCGGGCGTCCGGGGCACCCATCTCCATGAGGCCAACGGCATTGGCAAAGTACCCAGGACGGGCTCCATGGGTCCCGGGCAGACCTCCCCCCGGGCGTCCGGGGCTCCCACCTCCAGGCCGACGGAATGTCAAAGTACCCAGGACGGGCTCCATGGGTCCCGGGCAGCTTCCCCCGGGGCGTCCGGGGCACCCACCTCCAGGCCGACGGCATGTCAAAGTACCCAGGACGGGCTCCACGGGTCCCGGGCATTCCTCCCCCAGGTCGTCCGGGCCCTAGAGCTCCGGTGGTCCAACCTGCGCCTGAGGCCCAGCCGGGGTCCAAGAGCCCTGCCTTGCGTGGGCAGGCAGTCAGGAACCCTACCGCGAAGGCTTGGGATGGATGGGGAGCTGGGAGTCCTTTCGATCCCGGCCCTCTGGTCGCCCGCGATGCTTTCCAATGGGGCGACCAGATGGCCGGGCTTCCCTGGAAGTCCCGATGAGGTGCCATTCGGCTCCTGGATCCCAGCTAGGGCTCCATGAGGTCGGGTTCTTTTACGCCTTGGGTCCCCTCTGTCACCTCGCGTGCACGGATTGCAAGAAAGGGGGGTAATTTCCCTCCGGATTACTAGGGGCAGGGTACGCCCGGACACCTCTCCAGGGCTGGTGGTTCTCTGCCCGGGGGACCAGATGAGATATGCCTGGGCAACACCTCCCCCGGGCGTCTGGGGGCTCCATTCTCCGGGCCAACGGCATGGCTCAATGCCCAGGACGGGCTCCACGTGTCCCGGACAGACCTCCCCTGGGCGTCCGGGGCACCCATCTCCATGAGGCCAACGGGATGGCAAAGTACCCGGGAAGGGCTCCACGGGTCCCGGGCAGCCTTCCCCCGGGCGTCCGGGGCTCCCACCTTTAGGCCGACGGCATGTCACACTGCCCAGGACGGGCTCCATGGGCCCCGGACAGACCTCCCCCGGGCGTCCGGGGCACCCATCTCCAGGAGGCCAACGGGATGGCAAAGTACCCGGGAAGGGCTCCACGGGTCCCGGGCAGCCTTCCCCCCGGGCGTCCGGGGCTCCCACCTCCAGGCCGACGGCATGTCACAGTGCCCAGGACGGGCTCCATGGGCCCCGGACAGCCCTCCCCCCGGGCGTTCGGGGCACATATCTCCAGGAGGCCAACGGCGTTGCAAAGTACCCGGAAAGGACTCCACGGGTACCGGGCAGTCCTCCCCCCGGGCGTCCGGGGCACCCATCTCCATGAGGCCAACGGCATTGGCAAAGTACCCGGGAGGGGCTCCACGGGTCCCGGACAGGCCTCCCCCGGGCGTCCAGGGCACCCACCTCCAGGCCGACGGCATGTAAAAGTGCCCAGGACGGGCTCCATGGGTCCCGGGCAGCCCACCCCCGGGCATCTGGGGCACCCATCTCCAGGAGGCCAACGGCGTTGCAAAGTACCCGGGAAGGGCTCCACGGGTACCGGGCAGTCCTCCCCCGGGCGTCCGGGGGCTCCCTTCTCCAGGCCGACGGCATGGTTCAATGCCCAGGACGGGAGGTCAAGTGGCCAGGACGGGCTCCATGCGTCCCGGGCATTCGTCCCGGGACGGGGACGGGGTGGGGAAGAGTCCAGGCGGCTTCACCTCCATGCCCAGCCATCTGGTCGCCCGGATTCCCTCGGCCATCTGGTCGCCCGGATCCCCTCGGGCATCTGGTCGCCCGCAACGCTTTCCTATGGGGGGGACCAGATGGCCGAACTTCCCTGGAAGTCTTAATGAGGTGCCATTCGCCTCCCGGATCCCAGCGAGGGCTCCATGAGGTCGGGTTCTTTCACGCCTTGGGTCCCCTCTGTCACCTCGCGTGCACAGATTGCAAGAAAGGGGGGTAATTTGCCTCCGGATTACTATGGGGCAGGGTATGCCCGGACACCCCTCCAGGGTTGGTGGTTCTCTGCCATGGGGACCAGATGGGATATGCCTGGGCAACACCTCCCTAGGCCACCCGGAGCTTCCTTCCTCCAGGCCAACTGCATGTCAAATTGCCCAGGACGGGCTCCATGGCTCTTGGGCAGTCGTCCCCCCGGGCGTCCGGTGCTCCATCCAGGCCGACGGCATGGCAGAGTGCCCGGGACAGGCTCCATGCGTCCCGGGCCTTCGTCCCCCCCGGGCGTCCGGGGCTCCATCCAGGCTGACGGCATGGCAGAGTGCCCGGGACGGGCTCCACGGGCCCCGGGCGTCCGGGGCTCCCTTCCCCGGGCCAGCGGCATGTCAGAGTGCCCAGGACGGGCTCCACGGGCCCCGGTCATCCGGGGCACCCTTCCCCGGGCCAGCGGCATGTCAGAGTGCCCAGGACCAGTTCCACGGGTCCCGGGCAGTCCTCCCCCGGGCGTCCGGGGCTCCCTTCCCCGGGCCAAAGCATTTCAGAGTGCCCAGGACGGGCTCCACGGGTTCCGGGCGTCCAGGTCTCCCTTCCCCGGGCCAACGGCTTGTCAGAGTGCCCAGGACGGGCTCCACGGGCCCCGGGCGTCCGGGGCACCCTTCCCCGGGCCAGCAGCATGTCAGAGTGCCCAGGACGAGTTCCACGGGTCCCGGGCAGTCCTCCCCCCCGGGTGTCCGGGGCTCCCTTCCCCGGGCCAAAGCATTTCAAAGTGCCCAGGACGGGCTCCACGGGTCCCGGACGTCCGGGGCTCCCTTCCCCGGGCCAACGGCATACAGGAGTGCCCAGGACGGGCTCCACGGGTCCCGGACGTCCGGGGCTCCCTTCCCCGGGCCAACGGCATACAGGAGTGCCCAGGACGGGCTCCACAGGTCCCGGTCGTCTGGGGCTCCCTTCCCCGGGCCAACGGCTTGTCAGAGTGCCAAGGACGGGCTCCACGGGTCCCGGTCGTCTGGGGTCCCTCCCCCGGGCCAACAGCAGGTCAGAGTGCCCAGGACGGGCTCCACGGGTCCCGGGCAGCCCACCCCCCGGGCGTTCGGGGCACCCATCTCCAGGAGGCCAACGGCGTTGCAAAGTACCCGGGAAGGGCTCCACGGGTACCGGGCAGTCCTCCCCCGGGCGTCCGGGGCTCCCATCTCCAGGCCAACGGCATGGTTCAATGCCCAGGACGGGCTCCATGTGTCCCAGACAGACCTGCCCCGGGCGTCCGGGGCACCCATCTCCAGGCCAACGGCATGGCTCAATGCCCAGGACGGGCTCCATGGGTCCGGGGAGGCGTCCCATGCGCCTCCGGGCTTGGGAGCCCCGGCTGGGTCCAGGGGCCCGGGCGGGCCCCGGGTCGGGTGCTCCGGCCCTGGTCCCTGTCTTCCAGCCTACCGCACTGCCAAGGGCCTAGGAATGGGTTCCGTTGTTCCCGGGGAGCCTCCCCCTTGCTTGGCTGGGTTCAGGAGCAGTGGCTAGGGCCCCTGAGGGCCCGGGGAGGGCGGCCTCCCCACCCCGGGCTCTGTCCTTGGTCCTGCTGCGTGGCAGGGTGCCCGGGACGGGGTCCGGAGGGACCGGGGAGGCGTCCCATGCACCTCCGGGCTTGGGAGCCCCGGCTCGGTCCAGGGGCCCGGGCGGGCCCCGGGTCGGGTGCTCCGGCCCTGGTCCCTGTCTCCCAGCCTACCGCACTGCCAAGGGCCTAGGAATGGGTTCCGTTGTTCCCGGGGAGCCTCCCCCTTGCTTGGCTGGGTTCAGGAGCAGTGGCTAGGGCCCCTGAGGGCCCGGGGAGGGCGGCCTCCCCACCCCGGGCTCTGTCCTTGGTCCTGCTGCGTGGCAGGGTGCCCGGGATGGGGTCCGGAGGGACCGGGGAGGCGTCCCATGCACCTCCGGGCTTGGGAGCCCCGGCTCGGTCCAGGGGCCCGGGCGGGCCCCGGGTCGGGTGCTCCGGCCCTGGTCCCTGTCTCCCAGCCTACCGCACTGCCAAGGGCCTAGGAATGGGTTCCGTTGTTCCCGGGGAGCCTCCCCTTGCTTGGCTTAGTTCAGGAGCAGTGGCTAGGGCCCCTGAGGGCCCGGGGAGGGCGGCCTCCCCACCCCGGGCTCTGTCCTTGGTCCTGCTGCATGGCAGGGTGCCCGGGACGGGGTCCGGAGGCACCGGGGACCGGAGGCACCGGGGAGGCGTCCCATGCACCTCCGGGCTTGGGAGCCCCGGCTCGGTCCAGGGGCCCGGGCGGGCTCCGGGTCGGGTGCTCCGGCCCTGGTCCCTGTCTCCCAGCCTACCGCACTGCCAAGGGCCTAGGAATGGGTTCCGTTGTTCCCGGGGAGCCTCCCCCTTGCTTGGCTGGGTTCAGGAGCAGTGGCTAGGGCCCCTGAGGGCCCGGGGAGGGCGGCCTCACCGCCCCGGGCTCTGTCCTTGGTCCTGCTGCGTGGCAGGGTGCCCGGGACGGGGTCCGGAGGGACCGGGGAGGCGTCCCATGCACCTCCGGGCTTGGGAGCCCCGGCTGGGTCCAGGGGCCCGGCCGGGCCCCGGGTCGGGTGCTCCGGCCCTGGGCCCTGTCTCCCAGCCTGCCGCACTGCCAAGGGCCTGGGAAGGGGTTCCGATGTGCCCGGGGAGCCTCCCCTTGCTTGGCTGGGTTCAGGAGCAGTGGCTAGGGCCCCTGAGGGCCCGGGGAGGGCGGCCTCCCCACCCCGGGCTCTGTCCTTGGTCCTGCTGCGTGGCAGGGTGCCCGGGACGGGGTCCGGAGGGACCGGGGAGGCGTCCCATGCACCTCCGGGCTTGGGAGCCCCGGCTGCGTCCAGGGGCCCGGCCGGGCCCCGGGTCGGGTGCTCCGGCCCTGGGCCCTGTCTCCCAGCCTGCCGCACTGCCAAGGGCCCGGGAAGGGGTTCCGAT